>NC_088383.1:138287500-138580000 GCF_037993035.2 Macaca fascicularis | reverse complement strand
TTATACAGCTTTGTGTCAGACAAAAAGCCAGATCCTTGCCCTATAAAAATTAATGATTATTTTGGTTCTTGTCACTTAAAAATTTTAGCTGATAGTGCAATAAATATGTGACAAGAATTTCAGTCGCATCAATTACCTGTTTATATGAGTTTGCAAAAATATTCTAAATTTATAACAAGGGCATTATAATAAATTTGGGGAGAACTGTAACATAGGTTTGTATAGTTGCCTGAAGATTTTAAATTAGCTTCTAAGAATGACCTCTTTGTTTGCCTTGTGTGGAGCCTCGGTATCCACATGCTAACATCTTAAAGATGACTTTTTTTTAATTGCCAGGTAAAATGTATGAAATATATTTCAGACATTCCCGAAGCAGTACGTGACATTTCTGAGGCCATCCAGAAATCTGTGTAGACACCAGAAAGCTACATCAATCATGGTAAAAAGTTCACCTCAATGTTGAGCCGGAAAGGAAGGAGGGGTAGGGAGGGTGGCAGCTCCCAGGTAATGCCGGGAGCACTCAGGTGTTCCCCGAGCACGTGGGGCACACTCACCATTCCTTTTTAGATTTGCCTCCCAATGTATCTTGTGTTTCACAAGTCCTAGTGACCTGGAAGCCAAAAGGAGAGCGGGAAATCCTACGACACACGGCCCATCTGTTTTGCTTTGTGTGGCTCTCAACCCTTTGGACTGTGACACAGATTTGTAAGTTCACAAGGCACAGCACAAGAAACTTCCCAAACAAATTTTGACTTCATTTTGGTGAATCTGCTCTTGCAAGAGGAGCATACCAATTCTCTTTAAGCTCATCTCTGAGTCTTTCTAAACCTACTGGGCTCTAATCTCAGGTACTTATATCAATTTTAAGCTCGTGTACCCAAAGGTCTCAAATGCCAACCTAGCTTGGAGATTTCAGGAAGTGCGTTCCTTTTAAACATGTCTGAGTAGTAAACTGACATTCACAACATTTTCTTGAAATCAGTATTACAATATTAAAATTTTGTACTTTTTAAAAAAGGCAATAAAAATGAAGATTTTAAGTGTATATGATTCTGTATCACACTTGCTAACATAAAAATGAAAATACTTCTCCCCTAAAGACCAGGTCATTTGATCAAAAGGAAAACTAGTTCCATAAACTAAAAATAAACTTTTTTCCTTCTTGGGGAAAGCTAAGATTTAACTTTTCGCATGATGTGACATCTGCAACTGTCGCCAGTCAAAGGCTCAGCAGAGCCTGATTAATTGTTAGTCTAGGGGGATTTTTGTTGGTCACGGACCAATGAACTATGGGGAATTTCCATGGCTGTAATGTACCACGGCAACAATACTCACTCCGTTTTTATTGCAATGGCCACTGGAACAGCAAGCACTCTACTACCACATCCTTACATTGCTATGAAGCGTCAAGCAGCCCTGGACGCCCACCAGCACTTCTTGCAAAGACCGAGTGTGATGTGGGAAGATATTTCCCTGATGGTCTCCCCAAGGACTTTTGTTATTTATTTTGGACCAAATTAAAGTGAATTAGAAGGGACATATGTCCTCTTTCCTACTCCACATTAACGGAACCCACTAGCTCCCATGGTTGGATTTTTGCCACTGCTGGAGAGGCCTGAATGGATTTCGAGGTGGTGCTAGGATGAGGACTTATGCAAAGTTCCCACGTGAGGGGCAGGATCCAGGAAGCCGGAAGCCCCTGCGGTGTTTCCCTTACTCATCTCCACACTGCCAGGAAGCCTGGACAGCCTCCTTCCAAGAGCAGTGTGAGCCACCCAAGGTCTGCCCCATGGCTTAGAACCCCGTAAGCCAAAGAAGAATGAAGTGGCCAAACCATCAGGAAACTGATTAAACAGAAGACGTAAAGAAACCCCACCCAGTTGCTATTCAACTTTTGTTGCCGTTCCCAGTGCACGCATCAGCCCTGGAAGAGAAACAGTATTTGATATGGACCAAGTTTGTATACTACTGTTTGCGAACTGAAAAGGACCTCTGCTTGCTACTCCACTGGGAAGACGGAAGCCAAACCTATTACTTCAGTCATAAAGGTTTAATCATTTGTGGTTCAGATGTTGACGCCTCTTCCCAATGCGCTGAATTTTTCACATCTAAGTTTTTGAGCTAAAAAAAAAAAAAAATGCTTTCAGATGAAAAATGCCACCAAGAAGGCAAGGCATATGGAGGCTACTTAAATCTGGTCCTTAAAATCTTTCCCTTCTCTTCCCAAAGGCTACATACTCAACTCTGATATTGATATTAATATTAATTTGTCATTAATACTAATGTTTCACTAACCAACTAGGAGTATTCTGAAATATCCAATTTCTCTGGGTAGCTAAACCTGAGGTTGCACTATGAAAAATGTTTTCTAATTACTGCTTGCCAGTAAGCCATCAGACAATGCGGCTAGGTTTCCCATTAATTCAGAAACTTCACACTTGTATGGAAAACTGGCCACATCTGAGTTGGCCACCTCGGCAGGTCACAGCCAATTCCTGCTCTTAGGACACCCACGCAGGCCATTTTGAGGGCCGCCTATGGGGGTGCTAAGAGGCAATACAGATGTTTACCTCACTTGATTAATTCAATTTTGAAACAAGTAATCCAATGAAAGTAATGGGTGTTGCTCTTACTAGCTCACTGAGCAAAGAAATAGGCTCACCAGCTACCTGCCAATCTCCCTCTCTTAAGAGATGGCTCCACAGTCGGCATGTCTGCCCAGCCCAAATCATGCAATGTGTATTAATTGTTTGCTGGGTCTAGTAATGAGAATGGGTGACTGCTGAAAGCATTCCCCAAACATTCTCCTATGAAGACGTAATTCTAACCTGTTGCCTCTAGCTCTACCTACCAGAGAATCGCTTGGTTTATTTTCCACAGTCTCCTTCCCATGTGGCTCAGAGACAAAGGAAATTCAGGTAGGTTGGTAGGGACTGAGGTGAGAGCTACCCCTAACCACAAACCAACTCAAGGGACCATTCCAGGACAGTCTTTTTTTTGGGGGGGGGATATGGCAGCCATGGATGGGCGGACGCAGAGATGGGTCACTCAGGGAAGCCGCAGCCAGCAGTGGATGTAAGGCTGTATCCCTGGAGATAGTACTGACTTAGACAGAAGTTAGACTACCTGCACCACACAGATGCAGGTCCCAGGCTGTGCCACAGGTTTCAAATTTGTTCATGCAACCTTCAAAAAGAAATGAACCATCAAATTGCTAGCAGACATCTATCTACCCACCTACCGACCTACGTACCTACGTACTTACCTATAGGTAACAACAGGCATCCAGAAAGACCAATGTACGTTAGTGTGCAAACTTTCCAGGGGCATGCACAGTAATATGACACTTTATCCGCATCAGATGGGCAACAATTAAGTCGCTCTGTCACTCTATTTCCCTGGTGAGGAAAGGATGGTAAAATGGGAATGGTCTGACATGACAAACAGTATAGAAACAACCTATTAAAAGAGAAAGATATGCATGGCCTGTGGAAAAGTTCAGTTACAGAACTCCCTCCCACAGACTTCACGGCCTCAGTGAACCGCGTGTGTGAATGCATGTACAAGCATATGTCTGCATTTACTGCAGTATTTTTTGTGGGGTGGGAAGGATGCTTATTACCATATTTTTTGAGGGCGGAAGGACGATGGCTGGAAATACTTCATATAGCCATATCTTAGAATATTAGGTGACTAGGAAAAAGGATTAAGATCTGAAATCACTGACTCGAAGGGATGATAAATGAGCAAGGCAAGAAGAAACAAGAAGAGAGGAATACCCATCAGGATCCTACACTCCAAAACCTCGGTTGAAACTTCAGGCACATTTGCGTTTGTATGTGACTACTTCCTAGTGACAAGAGCAACCTGTTGAATCAAGTTTAGCCTAAAGCTGCCGCCTTCCGTGTTTTAAGTGCGGCCTCAAGGTTTTTCTGTACATCATGAACTATAACAAGTGGAGGTATAAACAGACCGTAGCCTACTCTTGTGCCAATCACTGAGTTTTGGCCAATCCAATGTAGCCAACTGTTCAAACCGTGTTCAAATAAGGCAAACGCTGTAACCAATCTGGCTGTTTCCGTGCCTATCTCCGTCACTTTCCTTTTTCTGTCCATAAATCTTCTTCCACCATACAGCTCTGAGCCTACTCTCGCTCGGGAGGCTGCTCGATTCGCGAATTGTTCATTGCTCAATTAAACTCCTTTAAATTCAATTCAGCTGAAGTTTTTCTTTTATCAATACCAACAAGGGTAGTAGCAATTGCTAGGGGAAAAGGGAGAGAAGAACATAAAAAAAGGGAAGGGCTGGAGGAAACAGGAGGTGAGTAAACTGGGGTAGTAAAGGACTCTTTAAAAATGATGTCCCTGTCAAAACAGGCAGCTCAGGGCACGTGTTCACCGCCTGAAGGGGCTCGGAAGCCACTGATGCCTTCCCCATGGAGTGTGGGCCCAGCAGAGGCGTGGGTAAGTTAACTCTCTTACTTTATAATACACAAGACAAGCACATCAAGAACCTCTAGAAGCGGACACTTAATTATCTACTAGTTAAGAAGAAAATTTAGGATTGGCCAAGGATTCCAGCCATAAATACTCTTACTCCCTAACAATGCAGAACAAAAACATCAAATAGAATTTAACTCTCTGCTTAGTAATCGGGCAGCACATTTTGCTTACTTGCGTGTGGTTTTAGAGTCTTCTCGAAAGACCTGTGTTTATTCCAGAGCGCAGTTTTACGCTTTAACTTCCTGAATCAGCAGCACCGCTGCAGGGGACTGTGGGCCACCAAGATGACATAAGACCCTCAGGCGGCACCCAGAATGTGCCAGGCCCGCCCCAGGCCTACTTAACAAGCCCTTTACTTGGGAATCTGTCACCTACGCTATGAGATCAGCACTATCATCCCCTTATACAGATGGATGCTGCCAGAAAGAACAAGTGACTTGCCCATGGTTCCATATAAAGAAGTGGCCCATGCAGGGTTCACTCTCAGGGAGTCTGGCTCCTAAGTCTGTTCTGAGAAACATGATGGATTCATGACATACTAAAGGAATCCTGAGCACACCTTCAACCAGGGATGCTCCACACACCCACGCTGAGGCTGGGCATGAGAACAGGGTCCTCATCTTCCCCGCTGGCCACATCTGCAGTGGCCTAGAACATGGCTGGCACACACAAAACATTGAATGCGTGCACTGAGTCTCGAAGCACTTCCACATGGCGGACCTGACTGCAGAGCAGGCCCAGGAGCCGAGAGTCACTGCCATGTGACCACAGGGGGCCACTGCACAGCCTCTACCCACCCAATGACATCTCTGAAGCAATACAGAATAAGTCGATGCCACAACCTCTCTAAAAATACCGTATGCCATTTTTTTTTTTTTTTTTTTTTTTTTTTGAGACGGAGTCTCGCTCTGCCGCCCAGGCTGGAGTGCAGTGGCCGGATCTCAGCTCACTGCAAGCTCCGCCTCCCGGGTTCACGCCATTCTCCTGCCTCAGCCTCCCGAGTAGTTGGGACCACAGGCGCCCGCCACCGCGCCCGGCTAGTTTTTTGTATTTTTTTTTTTAGTAGAGACGGGGTTTCACCGTGTTAGCCAGGATGGTCTCGATCTCCTGACCTCGTGATCCGCCCGTCTCGGCCTCCCAAAGTGCTGGGATTACAGGCTTGAGCCACCGCGCCCGGCCGCCATTTTTTAAATACAAAAATACCACACCATTATTCAGTCTTGTGTTTCGACCCCACGGAACAGGAGTCAGCAGCCACTTCTGTAGAGGAGGAGATAGGAAGTATGTTACACTTTCCAAGCCCTGTGGGGTCTCTAATCAATACTCTGTTTATTTCCTACAATCCTTTAAAAATGGAAAAGCCATACTCAGCGTCCTGATCATACAAAAACAGCTGGTGGACAAGACCTCGCCCATGGCTGTCGTCTGCTTACCCCAGTCACAGAGGCGAAGAGCAAAAGCGCCTTGAGGTTTTGGATAATCAAAAATAAGGGGGTAAGGGAATGGCTAACCAGTATGCCAAATTTCATACATATTTCTTCCACAAAAAAAAGGTTTCAAAGATTTCCTAAACATGGTCATGATGCTTGTCTTTTTTGTTTTTTTTCCTGGATCTGTCTGAAAAGTAGGTAATAAAAATGACGAAACTAAACTGGTTTTTTTTTTCCCCACTCACCAAAATGTGAGTGAATGGAACCCAGCGTGTTTTGCTCAATTCTAACTGTAATGTCTGAGAAGTCCCCAAAGGTTCTCAACTGATGCTGAGTTTTCCAGTCGTAGCTCTGCAATTTCACGCGAGGTTGAGATCCAGATGAACTTTTAACCAGAATGCCAACCATAACAATGGTGCAATTTGTAAAGAAGGTTCCTTTGCAGGCTTAGAGCTCAGATGTACTGGATACCCTGGGACGTGAACTTCCTGACATCTAACACTGGACGTCCCCTCTCCACGCCGCAGCTCTGCTGCTCACAAAAGAAAGCAAGGTATTGGTCTGTTGTGCAGAATCCTCTTGCTCATTTATCCTAACAGTCTACAGGAGAGGAAAATCAGATGAGGGTTTTAGGGGGAACTCCTAGATCTCCAGCAGAGACCTTCACTCCAGCCCACTAAGCCCCTTCCTCAACCACTGCGTCCCACCCCCCTCACAACTACATCCACTGGAGCAGTGTCTGTATATGCCTCATTAAAACCACAACCAGCTCCAAAAATGCTTCCCTCTCTTTCCTGGCTATCATCACTGTTAAAGTCGGGCTGTGGAGGGTAAGACTCAATGCAAGAAGACCAACATGACTCCTGAGCAGGGCCGTGGCCTGAAACGCAAGCACGACCTAGCTGTCCTAGTATATCCAGAGATGTGCTCAAGTGAGGGAAATGTATTTCTGCATATCTTCAGTCATCAAGAGCAGGTGCGGTCCTATTATTTTTGTTGCACATTAGTTGTGAAGGCAAGAATGCATTCTGATCAACAGACACAGACTCCTTCCACCCAAGCACCGTGGTTCTGCATGGGGTGTCGGCCGCCCAGGTGTAGCAGGACTGCCGGCAGGAGCTGCTTCATGCACACAAGCTCACGCCCATGAGATCTGCCCGCCTTCATCTCGGTGATACATCCCGAAGGAAGGGTGTGCGCGCCAGGTCTAAACAGAGAAATTCCATAAAGAACACTTCTTCCCGAGATCATCTTGGTTTGCTTAGATTTCACCGTATTTATAAACAATTTATGAAGGTGCAATGAAATGTAAAACTTTAATCTTTAGTTAACAACTATAATAAATGGAAAAAGAAACTGACTTTCCACATATGACTGAGTTGGGGAGGGGCCAAGATGGCAGATAAATTGGGAAAGTCTAGCATTATTTATGTCACCACTCCATGACATCATACAGGTACCCAATGCAGAAAATACCATGCTAAAACTCAAATAATGCCAACATTTAATTACGACCCATGCTACTGATACCCCAGGGCAGGGCGGGGCAGGGGGAGGGGGAAGTAAACAAGGATGTCAGATGCCCAGTGTATTCACAGCTCCTTCAAGGCTCTGTAGTCTGACTCTTCTTTGTGCAGCCCAATTCTACATCCAGCTCTTCCTACAAACAGGTATGTCTTACGTGACTGTCCCTACCCAGTCCCTGTATAGTCTCCCCCAAAGAAAACTTGTTAGGTGCTTTTCAACCATTAGAATTACATTCTAAAGGGGTCCCCTTACTCCTCTGCTTGAGGGCAAGACAGGAGGAACTCCCCAATGGCTCGTGACCATCAGCCTGATGACTCCCATTCCTACCTGCAGGATGATGAGACAATTTTTTTTTTTTTTGAGACGGAGTCTCGCTCTGTCACCCAGGCTGGAGTGCAGTGGCCGGATCTCAGCTCACTGCAAGCTCCGCCTCCCGGGTTCACGCCATTCTCCCGCCTCAGCCTCCCGAGTAGCCGGGACTACAGGCGCCCGCCACCTCGCCTGGCTAGTTTTTTGTATTTTTTAGTAGAGACGGGGTTTCACCGTGTTAGCCAGGATGGTCTCGATCTCCTGACCTTGTGATCTGCCTGTCTCAGCCTCCCAAAGTGCTGGGATTACAGGCTTGAGCCACCGCGCCCGGCCGAGACAATCTTAAGTCACCTTGAAAGCCTGTGCCAGGGATCTCTGAAAAATCACCTGGAAAGCTGAGCATCTGAAACAGTGACTCCCACTCACAGGGAGGGACAAAGACACTTTCGAGAATTTCAAGAACCCTCTGGGCCCCGCCCCAAGAAGAGGATCGCGGTGCTCATATCCACGCATCCAGTCAACACTTTTCACCTGTTCTGGGGAGTTTCAGACCCCCCGAAGACCACCACGGACCCCAGGTTGGGAGATTCTGGTTGAGAGTATATCTGTGGCACGGGGTATCAGACACCTTTGTTTTCATGGATGGACACCACGAAAGCTCAGGATGGACAGCTGGTCACCACAGGAAGGAATGTGTGTCATGGGCATGAACAAAGAAGATGTTTTCTCTAGGAAATTCCAAAAACATGGAAGAATGCATCTATGAGTACACTTATGAGTCCAGCCTGAGCAGAGCCATTTCTAAGATGTGGTTAACATCGAGATGCCCGCCGCTGGCAGGGGGAGCTAAGCGTGTCCGTCTCCTCGGCCCTCCTGTGTGGAGAATTCTGGATGCGTTTTTGTGGTGCTGGCCTTTCTGCCTTAGTTTTCCTACAAAAGGACTTCAAATGGTTCAAATGACATTATTCACATATGACATATGGAATGAACTAACACTGGATCACAGGGCCCTGGCGAAGATCTGAGGACACAGGGAAAGCCTGAAGGAAGGCCCCGAGAGATGGCAGGGGTGAACCATGAGAGGTGGGGCACTGTTCTGGCTCTCCTCTCCCCCATCAAGGAAAAGCTCCGAGCAGTCTTCTCCAGCCTGGCAGGGTGATGGCACACGGGGGGTGTGCCGGCAATGCTGGTCCGAAGGTCACCTGGATGTGTGTAACTCGCCAGGGAATGTTACATGTCGGCGTCACCAATGAACTTTTCCAATCCTTGTCAACTGAGGATGGAGGGCATTGGTGGGAGAGGTGCACCTTCTCTGGGGACAGGATCTGTGGTAGGAGAGAGATTTCTGCAGCCAGAGAACCCTCCAAGGATTCTGCTGTCTCCAGCCCCGCTGTTCCTTTGAACAGAGGTATTACTGTTGATGTTGTCTTTCACGCACTGGAGCTGACGGGAACAATTTCATACACTGCTCTGGTGTGTTAGGCAGGAGAAAGCTGTGAGACCCGATGGTGTCCCTTCACTCCATCCAAAGCCCTCTGAAAGGTACCGAGGCATTTTAAAGAGCTGTCCAAGATCCAGCTTCCCACGGCAGTGCCCTCTGAGCCTTTTACTAGAGTAATTCAAGGTTTCAAAGAACACAATGTAAGATTGAACATATTTTAATATGCCTTAGTAATCTGATTTTTAAAAAATCTTTAAATTTATTTCCCAGAAACTTCTCATCTGAGCTCTTTGCACCTTCAGTACCCAGGCTACCTCCTTGTTCAGAATCAAGACTGTTTACTTGGTGTTGACAACACAACTTTGTAAAGGAAGATAAAACATCTGAGGATCCCTCACACTTCTTATGTAAAAGGAAAGCTTAAGCCCAGAGGCCAAGTCATTGCAACTTCCCTCTTCCAAATGAACAGCTGTTTCTAGCCTCATGCGTCAGCCAGACCTCCACGGAAAGGCAGAGGCCTCAGGCACCAACACAGGGCTGCCCCCACAGCTCACTCACAGGTGAATGCTTTGCTGGCCTCGCATAAACAGGGACTTGCCAACTGTGACTTTAGATCAACCATCTCAGTCCAGCTCCTAAAACCCCACACTGATGTAACGTGGATCACAAGCTTCCCTTCCCAGGGCAGGGCAAAGTCGAGGCTCATTTCCTCTGCCTGCCCAGAGACCTCTGCGTAATGCACTCCTCCTCTGCTCCCACCTTCTCTCCTGCCCAGAGACCTCTGCGTAACGCACTCCTCCTCTGCTCCCACCTTCTCTCCTGCCCAGAGACCTCTGCGTAACGCACTCCTCCTCTGCTCCCACCTTCTCTGCTGACATTTGCCTCCCCTCACCTGGAGGGTGGATTCACTGAGCACTGTTCGCCTCACTGCCTGTCCTCCAGGCCTCCCCACCGCCTTGTAAGGAAAGGTGTCAATACTCAACCTCCTGAAAACCCCACCCCCTTGTAAGGAAAGGTGTCAATACTCAACCTCCTGAAACCTCTTCAGAAGCACAGCCCTGGGCATCTGCAGCGTGCTTTCCCCAGACACGCCCGAAAGCTGCTTTAAGGAGCCTGGATGATTGAGACTAACGCCTCAGCCACCCATTTTCGTTGTCACCTCTGAACAAGGCACGGTAGGACTGAAATTTCTGTTATTTCCTAAAGCTTAAAAGAGTGTCAGAAGGGGTGTCACTCTTTTAAGACACCATGACATGACTGTGTTTTTTAAAACGGCTAAGGATCCAAAACAATTCCGTTGATGTAGTTCAAAGAAAAGTAAGAAGCCAGGAGCTCCCTCTCAGATTTGTTGGCAACACGGGGCTGGCCACTCTGAAGTCCTGGTCAGACGCCGGCCACACTGTGCTCAAGACAGTTGGGGAGGCAGAAGGGAGGACCGCCCATCCCGAATGGAAGGAACACAAGGGCATCCCAAACCGCTGATCAGGACCCACCTTTCTAAGGGGAGGTTTCCGAGCCTACTCAAATACCAGCTCCATGTCACCCACCATCATGACTTGGAGGCCTGGAAATCCCAATAGCGCCCACTGCACGGGAGCTGGAATCTCCTGTCCAGATAACATCGAGAGGATGAGCAGGGGGTAGGATGCTCAAAGACCCTCCCTACACTGATGACAGACACCTAAGCCCCGAGAAGCAGGGGCTTGGGGCTTCTCCTTCCCACCGACACAAGAAGGAAACAGCGAACAGGTTCTCCGACCTCGCAGCATTCCCGAGGCCACCAAGGCGTTTGTCTGGGACAGTTGTCAGACTTTTCAGTCTCACCCTTAAGTATCATGAGGACTCTAAAGAGCTATTTTTTTCCTCATGCAAGTTATTTCTATTGACACTGTGTTTGAAATTGAAAGCTGAGAACATTTAAAAATATTTCGAAATACTATGAACTGATTTCATGTTATCACATATAACATTTTCATGAAAACCATTTTTCCAAAAAAAAAAAAGATTAGTTAAAGTGGCACTGGTTTACATTTTTGATTCTTTCACAGCTGGCTTAACAGAAGGCAGGTGGACTCTTGCAGCTGCTTCTGCCTTCAGTCTGTTTCCATACAGGGCTGTGGCTGACATGCAGGAAGAAAAATCCACCTTGGGCCACTGCCACTGTGGATACTCTCCTTTGATGCCACAACAGAACTCTCAACAAGGGGCAGCTCCCAAACCACAGTTTCCACGTGGACCCTGAAGCCTTCCGAATCAACTGTCTGCACGGTTCCATTAAAATCCATTCGCCTCGCCTGCACTTTGGATTTTTACCCAGGCATAATTTTATAACATTATCCATCATTTGGAAAATATTGGTTCACTGAGGTATGTAAATCTACGTGAGACATTTCAGCAACAGTACACTACCAAAGTTCCCATTAGTTAACGCAACACTGGTATCAGCAGAACATTTTTTAAACACTGAAACGCTATTAAGCTCATGGCAGTAGGTGCAAGTTTCTTGAAATTATGATTTTCACTTGAAACTCAGATTTCATCATTCAGAACTAGCAACAAATACTGTCAGCTATTTTCCTTGAAAATTTCTGCCAAAAACCCAAGTGTGGGTAAACATGATTGGCTGGTCAGTGATACCTTCAACGGTGAAAATGGTATTCCAGGAAAAAAGTGGCCGCTCCCACCAGCCTGAGTCACACACATGCCCTTCCTCTGGAAAACGACCCTGCTTTGGTCCACGGCAGAAGTGCTTAACGCACACTTCCCATTTCACCCCTGTGTCTACTAAAAAGAGAGGTGCTCCAGGGTCAGTTTGTCAGTTTGTAATAAAATTAGCATTTATTGCTTCAACAAGGACATTCTTTTTTTTCTTTTTTTTTTTTTTTTGGAGATGGAGCATCACTCTATCACCCAGGCTGGAGTACAATGGCACGATCTCGGCTCACTGTGACCTCCGCCTCCCGGGTTCAAGTCATTTTCCTGCCTCAGCCTCCCAAGTAGCTGGGATTACAGGCGCCTGCCACCGTGCCTGGCTAATTTTTTGTATTTTTAGAAGAGACGGGGTTTCACTATGTTGACCAGGCTGGTCTCGAACTCCTGACCTCAAATGATCCTGCCTCCTCGGCCTTTCAAAGTGCTGGGATTACAGGCATGAGCCACTGCACCCGGCCAACAAGGACATTCTTAAATAAAACACCGTCCACTGCCTGCAAACGTGTGGTGGTGAGGAGCAGGAGGACAGCTGCAGAGGTCTGGGGCCTGGCGTGGACCGAGGCCCAGCTAGAGTAGCCTCTACCAGCATCACTCTTGGACACGCAAGGTCTTGGTGGTGTTACGGAGCCGTCTCTGACCTGGCACAGCCATCTGTGACCTGTGTGGTCTTGGGAAGACCCAGTTTGGGAACCTCTGAGCTAGAACACTCCTTTCCTGGGGAGACAGAGGTCAGGGAGCAGCAGCAGGTCCACATCTGCCCGCACGGGCGGACCACAGCTTGAGACGTGCTCATTTCATTCCTCACTCTGCTGTCAGGCTATTCAAGGTCAGCCTGGAAAGAACTGCTTGCACAGATTCCACAAGGCAGCGTACTTGCTTTTGGCATTTTCAAAAGTTAAAAACGGACAATGCATGAAACATGGCCACTCACCATTCCCGTCCCAGTTCTGGCCGGTCTCACCTTCTCATGGGGGAGAGACTGTCACCACCCTCAACCCTGACCATACTGCACCCCCAGGAAGCCATCTCTGCAGGCCTGCCCATCCTGGCCAGCTGCCACAGGTGCTGGCCTACAGAAAACACACTGCGTTTGGCCAACTCATCGCTTGTTCCCAAACACTTCCAATGACTACGTCATTTTCAGACACTTTTTGACTAAATGGCCAATTTGCTGGAGCCAAGCACCCTTCAGATTTGGGAAGGTAATCTGACCACCTTTCCAGCAGCCAGCGGGAGAGAGGCTGGGGCAGCTCACAGTTTAACCTGCACACTGCACCGACACACTCCTCACGAGGGGTCCCTCTTGGTAATAAAATCAAGATTGTGATTGCTAGTACAAGAGTCATAGCATTTAGAGTGCCAGTAAACTGTGGACTGTGAATCCCTTAAATGCCCGTATACCCTATCTTGCTGGATCTTAAATGCCGATATCAGAATTTTTATGGAGAGTTTCTAGCCTCTCTGAGTTTTTCATTAGACTGTGAATGGCAAATGACACACTTTTCAAAGTTTACGTTCTTTTTCTTGGCTAGATCCACAAAAATAAGATTCATACTTTCTTGCCTCGACCAGCAATTCCATGGCTAGAAACTATTCATTGAAAATAGAAACAGAGTTTTATTTTGGTCTGATATAGATTCACAAAATATAGAGAAAAATTCGCTCACATTGTATCCAGTCTGTTTATTAAAATTTAAATAATGCTGAGTTAGCCATCTAAGGAATTAAAATTGGAAACATAAGTGTTCAATCCATGTAGAACTCCGGGATTCAGGTACTTTTCAGGGAAAAGTTCATATAAGCACATCTCAGTTTACTAAATGTGCTCAAAGCAACTGAACTATAAAGTGAACTAATTTTTATATTAAATGTTTTTTAAAACATATATTAAAGATGTGTTTCCAAGTAAAACAAAAGACCACAGGCAGATCTGAAACCTTTAGGAGAGAAGAGAATTAGCAGAGAACGTGGGCCTGTGGCAGAGCCCCGCCTGCCTAACGGAAGCTCTGGTCCTCGAGGTGGGAGGGGAATTAACAGGGAACCCGTGGCCTGATATGCTGTGGCCCTGTGATGATCTCATGACCCACACTCCATTCAACCACCCACCCTGTCTGAGCAGCCTCTCAGTCTCACCCACCCTCACCCCAAACCAGGGCTTCCTGGGGCATCTCCAGCCTCGACCCACCTGGGTCCCCTCCCTTGGGCTCCAAATCCCATGTCCTCTGCCTCTGTCTTCTGGCCCCTCCTGGCGGACGGGCTGCCAGCTCCCATTGGCTCTGATTTTCACGTGGTTCCCAGCTGGCGGCTTCACTGCCCGCCCTGGAGGTGGACGCGACCCTTTCGTGGTCTCCCTGCTGGAAGCTGGATTTGTAAGTAGCCACTGCTCTGGGAGTGCTGCCTGTCCAGCAGCCCTTCCTTGCTGATGACCCAAGTAAGCGTTAGGCAGCCCCGCCGCAGGCCACAGGCCTCACTGTTGCAGGAGGTGCTGCCGACATCTGACTTGGGTTAAATCACTAGGAAAAAACTCCAAAGTCAAGACGTTTCACTCTTGCTAAGAAAAACAGAAAGTTTCAGTTTTGATTATCTTATACATTTAGTAGAGGCCACAAGAAGCAAATAAATGTCAACATTTTATTTCGTGTCATGTGAGCCATAATGTGACTAAGAATCCCAATTCTACCTGAGTTTGCCTGTAAAACTCAAGAGGCCAGAGGTGAGTAGCACCCGTGCTCTGAGGCACGGCCCAAGTGAGGCCCTGGCAGGGCATGTGCCAGGCCCCACACTCCCGTGATGAAGGGACAACACACACTTTGTCCCCACCCCAGCCAGGCGGCTCGAGGCCTGGCTGCTCTGACATCCCACTGCAGAGCCACTCACGAGACACCAGGTGGGAACACAGAATTAAGGCCCCTTGGCACCAGACTCCGTGACTGTGAGAACAGACGCCATGACGTCCTCCTCGGATACACCTCTTCTTCAGCCAGACTCTACTCCCTGGTGCTCCAAATGACCTGTCAACTAGAGAGAGGGGCGGGTGGCAAAAGTGACACAAAACCACCAGCCTCTTCCAGCCTTCCACAGACCTGGAGCAATGCAGTTAAAGCCTACAGTGAAGCAGTATCCAGACCACCAGAGTCTACAAGCAACTGCATCAGGCTGCTGCCAGAAACACCTACCAAACAGCTTCCCTCCCCTTGAGGGGAGTCTGCGCGAATTTCTCCTAGTTGTCCTAAAACACCTCTCTGTTCATTAAGCTGTGCAAATATATAATCTGCATGCAATATTGAACACGGTAAGTGTAAAGATACCAGCTCCAAACTGTTGAGCACTCCTAGGCAGTTTGCATGACGCTGTGTGCTTTCCAAATGCTACAGGCACCCTGTGAGGTCAGCGTGCTGGCACACACACTTCACAGAGGACAGTGAGGGCTGAGGGCACTATCCACGATGACAGTGCTGGCTAGCAGTACAGGCAGGCCCGGACCCAGGGCTCGGGGGCCCATGCTACTCACAAACATCTTTCATGGAAGGTGCGTGGTGTGTCTTGGCCACACCGAGCCACAGTGCTCTTACTCCTGGATGCATGCATGCGAGTGGGAGGAATATGACACAGAAAAGGACAACAAGGTACTAAGAGGGCAATAAAAAATGGAGGAAAGACACAAGACTTCCACGTATAAAAAGCTGGTAAATGATGCAAGAAGATGCATATTGTATTACCTCTTACTGCTGCATAACAAATCACCACACCTTACCACAGATTCAGTGGCTTAACCACCACACATCTATTGTCTCATCCGTCCTATGGGTCAGGAGTCCAGGCATGGGTGGGCTCGGTCCTCTGCTAAGGGTTTCTCTGGGTGAAACCAAAGTGTCAGCTGCAACTGAGACTCCCAGGGCTGAGGCTCCGAGTCTCTTTCAAGCTCACTATGTATTGGCAGAATTCATTTCCTTGCACTGATAGGGCTGAGGTCCTGTTTTTTTGTCTAGCCGTGGGTCCCCATCCAGTGATCTCTCCTCTTACAATCCTGCCTTGGTTGTGGCAATAATTAGCCTGATGCTAAATACCACTGTAGTTGCAACTAGTGAATCTTCAAAGCATGACTCAAAAGACTCAAACTGTTTCCAAGTAATTCACCTGCCTTCCAGAACAAGGATAAGGATATTTATTAAATACAAAAATCCAGCACCCAGCCAGGTAACATTTGCATATAAATCATCCATTCAAAAATTACAAGAAAAGCATAAAAGAATTAAAATACAACTGCTATGAGGAGAAAAATACCTAAACCAACCCAAAACTGACACAGATGTTAGAATTAACAAACAAAGATATTAAAATAGTCGTTATAACCGTATTTCATATGTCAAAAAGTGAGTAGAAAAATACAGGCCAGACACAGTGGCTCACGTCTATAATCCCAGCACTTTGGGAGGCTGAGGTAGGTGGATCACGATAAAAATATAAAAATTAGCTGGGCATGGTGGGGTGTGCCTGTAGTCCCAGCTACTCGGGAGGCTGAGACAGGAGAATCACTTGAACCCGGGAGGAGGAGGTTGCAGTGAGCCGAGGTCGCACCATTGCCCTCCAGCCTGATGACAGAGCAAGACTCCATCTCAAAAAAGACGAAAAAGAAAAGTTAAGATATAAAAATGACACAAAGTTTTATGGATTAAAATTACCACACCTGAGAAGAAAAATATACTAGATGACATTCAAAGCAGATTAGGCATTGCAGAAAAGATTAGTAAACTCAAAAACACAATAGAAACTACTGAAATAAAGCACTGCAAAAATAAAAACAAAAAATCACAGTATTAGAGAACTGTGGGGTAACTTAAAACAGACAAATATAGATGTAATTGGTGGCACCAAGAAACTCAATGAAGCCCAAGCACTAGACACACGAAGACAAGCACACCAACACACAAAATGAGCCAGACGTTCAAAGCCAGCGAGAAAGAGCACGTCTTAAACACCCCTGGAGGGGACAAGCTCCACACACACGAAGGGAGATAAGGATGACGGCAGATTTCTGGTCAGAAACGATGCAAGTCAGAGACAGTGGAACAAGATCTTTAGAAAAGGAAAAGAGAAAACTCAAAATTCTTTGCACAACAAAAATATCTTTTAAACATGAAAATCCTTTTTCAGACATTAAAAACACTAAAAGACTTTATCACCATCAGACCCCACAGAAGAAACGCTAAGTCTGCTAGGCAAAAGGAAAATGACACGAAAGCAGAGACCATATGCAAGATGTAGCATTCCCACACACTATTTGTAAAAACAGCAGAGCGGTGCAGCCACTCTGGAAAACAGTTTGGCAAATTCTTAAAATGCTAAACATCCACTGCCCATAGGACCCACTCCTAGGTGTTTACCTAAGAGAAGTAGAAGCATATGTCCTTACCAAGTCTTTTCTATAAATATTCACAGCAGTGTCTGGAACAGCCGAAAGCAGAAAGAACAATATTCAATGTATAATGACAGGCGAATGATAAACTGTGGTGTTTCCATACAATGGAACACCACTCAGCAAAAAGAGTCATCAACTGCTGATGCATGCAACAACATGCATGAATGTCAAACTCAATACGCTGGACGAACTCAGACACGAAGAGACTATACATTATAATTCCATTCATAAAATGAGAAAATGTTGTGTAAAATACAATATATATGTATATACGTGCATCACAAAATTCTAGAAAATCAAACTAATGTACAGTGACAGCAGATCAGTGACTGCCTGGGGATGAGAAAGGAGAGCAGGCTGAGGAGAGGAGGGGAATCACAGAAGTGCAAGAGGAAACTTTGGGGGTGATGGGAATATTTGTTATTTTGATTGGGGTCATCCATATGCAAATTTTATCATGTGAGATACAGTAGCCCCCCTTATCCACAGTTTTACTTTCCATGGTTTCAATTACTTGAGGTCAACCATGGTCCAAAAATATTAACTGGAAAATTCCAGAAATAAATAATCCATACACTCTGAAGTGCACACCATTCTGAGTAGTGTGATGAAATCTCACTCCATCCCGCCTGAGACACGAATCATCCCTCTGTCCGGTGCATCCACACTGTACACACGCCCACCCTTCTGTCGCTTAGTAGCCATCTATCTTGGTATCTATCAGACAGACTACCAAGGTCATTGCCGTGCTTGTGTTCAGGTCACCCACATTTTACTTAATAATGGCCCTGAAGCACAAGAGTAGTGATGATGGCACGTTGTTATAATGGTTCCACCACTGCTCCTGTTAATCTCACCAGGCTAGTTTACAAAGTAAACTTCATTATGGGGACATATATATAGGAAAAGATATTGTACAGCTGGCCCTCCATATCCATGGGTTCCACATCCATGGACTCAAGGACACAACCAACCACAGATCAAAAATATTTGGAAAAAAAATTCTACAAAGTTCAAAAAGGCAAAACTTGAATTTGCTATATGTTAAAGACTATGTTGAATCCACAAGAATGAAATGATAGCTAGGCATTAGGTATCATAAGTAATCTAGAGATGATTTAAAAAATATGGGAGGGTGTCTCTGGGCTATATAACAATACTATGCCATTTTATATAAGAGGCTTGAGCACCTGTGGATGTTAGTATCTGAGAGGAGTCCCAGAGCCAACCCCCTACGGATACCGAGAGTTTGGTGCTCTCTACGGTTTCAGGCATCTGCTGGGGTTCTTGTAATATATTCCCCATGACTAAGGGGGAACTACTGTGGGTCTACTCTGTATGTCATCTACATCTCAATAATGCTACTGTTTGAGAAATAGTACACCAAGGGTGTCCTCCCTCTGTGGCCTTCTGTTAACTGTGAATCCTATCAACAGCCCTACTGTGAATAGAAACCCTGCTTACCATCCCAGCTTGATTATTTGCCCGTTTTACACAAGAAGATATCTTTCTTGCCCTTCAGGATGGCTACAATGAAAACGACAACATGGAGAGTGTTGGTGAGTATATGAAGAAACTGGAGCCCTCATATACTGCTGGCAGGAATGTAAAATGGGGCAGCTGTATTAGAAAACTGGAAGTTTTTCAAAACGCTAAACATGGAATTGCCATTGGACCCAGGAATCCTACTCCTAGACCTATGTGTGTGTGTATATATACATAACCAAGAGAAATGGACACATATATACACAAATGTTCACTGCAGCCTTATTCACAACAGCCAAAAGGTGAAACTGACTCAACTGATGTATGGATCAACAAAATGTGGTCCACCACATGATGGAATATTGCTTGGCTATAGGGAATTAAGTTCTGACACAGGCTGGAGCATGGAACAACCTTGAAAACACCATGCGAAGGGGAAGGAACTAGGCCCAAAGGCCACATGGGCATGCTTCCACTGATGCAAAATGTCCATAACAGGGAAAACCACAGACAGAAACAGACCAGTGGTAGGCTGGGGCCAGAGGGAGGGGGATGGGAAATGACTGCTACTAGGTCCAGGGGTCCGTTTTTTGGCAGGGGCAGTGGGGAAGAGGGAGATTTAAATCTTCTAAAATTATACTGTGGTGATGGATACACAACCCTATAAATACCCACCAAGCTGTACATTTTAAATGGGTAAATTTTAGAGTATGTAAAATATATCTCAATAAAGCTACAACATGAAAAAACAAATTAAGCCTCATATAAAAAAGCAGCAGCAGCCATACATGCTTTTTGAAATATGAAATCTCCTGATTCGTGTGTGCTGGCAATTAAAATTTGAGATACCTGTCAGGCCCCCATGAACAGGCCAAGCAATCCTCACCTGCCTGCTGCATCAGGCCAGCAGGCCAAGAGCTTGCCAACTTCAGGGCTACACCACCCTTTTATAAACCAAATGGCACCCCTCCATGTCTGTTTCCCTGCAAGAGTCCCCTAGAAACCATGTTTTCTAATCCTATTGGGAGCGGGCTTTCATGTCTGCTCATCTGATGATGATCCAGGCCTCACCCTCTGTCTACTCTCCGGCCCCTCTTTTCCTCCAAGGTCAGCACTTTGCCACCTCGCTCCCGTGGCCACACTGACTTCCGCTTCTGTGCTGGAGACTTCCTGGCTCCACTGACACGCCAAGTCTTCGGTGCACCCTGGAGCACCCTCTGCCAGCTCCAATGACCTGGTGCTCCACATCCTGCCTCATTTTCTTGTGTCCCCCACCAAGGCATCCACACATAGACTGTATGGCCCATCTTTCTCCTCCCAGCTCCACCAAAAAACAAAACAAAACAAAACAAAAGTCAAGACTTGGTCTGGTAGGTTTCAAAGACATGGCAGTCAGATGCAATTGTGTTTCTATCTGTTGGATGGAACACTCTTCCCTCAACTACAGAGAGGAGGAGGACATGAAATAGGAAGCAAGGTGCGGGCGGCACCTGTGAGCAGAGGAAATTTAAATGGTCCTGCAACGTGTGCCACAGAGACAGGGCCCTGCCCTGCAGGCAAAGGGGATGTACCAGAAGCAACGAAGAAGAATTCTGGAAAAGGGCAGAACAGGACCAAAACTGCAACCCCTAGGCTGCAATCTATCCAGAAAAAGTCATGCTTTCTACCCGGGGTAAGGAAGGAAGTCAGCCTCTCCATCTTCTACCTTGAACTACAAAAGCAACACACCATCTCGATCCAAAATAGGTCTAAAATTTAAGAAGAACAGAAAAGTATTTGCCTTAAAAAAATCTAAGCCTCACTCATTCCTTTATAAATTTCCACAGAACCCCAAAAGATTACCTCTGAAAACAATGAATTAGGTCTTCTGATGATAATGGGTCTTTATTCTTATGTTGATTTTTAGAATAATTGTTTACTGTTAGATTGGTTAAATGTTTAGCTATTTCAATTTCCATTTGATGTTAATTTAACCTATTACTACAAGTTAAATAAAGTACACCCAAGGCAGTTTTACAGAAGCTTCCCATACACCATTTATTATATTTGTTGCTTATTTCAGGAAACCACACAGACCTCTTTTCTCCCCATTGTTATGGGAGGAAGCAAGACAGCCTCTCAGAAAGATATAAGATTTTTCCCGTCAAGATTGTACATCTTTTGTGTTGGCAATCTGTCTTTTAGGAAAGACAGAATAAAGCCGATATTCAGGTATATCAACTGATTCAGTGTAAGCATCTCTCAAAACCATGATCAATATTCTCATGTTTTTAGCACTGTTTTCGGTCGTAAATATCTTTCCTCTAAAAAAGAAATAATTCTTTCGGTCCACAGGGCCTGCAGTCGATATGAAGTCGCCAAGCCACCAAGATGACCGTGGCGGGCACGGGGCACTCCTTGGAGCCACCTTCTCACTAAAGAGCCAGGAACCCGCTGCTGTGCTAAAACCTACATAATGCTTTATCCGAAGGGGGAAAACTGCCGGGGATTTAGATACCAAAAAAGCAGTAACAGAACAATGGTGTTATCCTAAAGCACAGGATCACCTCTGCTAAAATTCTGTATCATTTTTTTTTCCTCCTCACAGCTCTATTAAAACAAACAAAAAAAAAATTAAAAAAAAAAACAAAAAAAAAACAGACTTTATCCTTTAGAAATAATAGAAATAATTTGTAACTTCCTTTTAAAAGTTAAAATCTAAATATTGGGAAGAGGTTATATAGAAAACAAAAGCTTAAAACGCACACAATTAAATGTTTTTAAAAGTCAATGTTAGCAGTAATAACTTACGATGGAATCTTTCAAATGCCTGGCAGCCACCCGTCAGAGGCAGAGCACAGGAACACTTGGCACAGTGGTCATGAGAGTTATAACACGAGTAGGGACTCTTCGAAGTAATTCACTGACAACAGAGCACACTCTCAACGTCTTGCGCAAATCACAACAGTCACAGCCGTGGCTCCTGGTAGGAGGGGCAGAGCACATGTCGGGCAGAAGGCCAGGTGGGGTCCATGCACATCCACGAGACATAGCCGGGCCGAGGGAGCCTGCTTCCCGCCACCCTGGAAACCATCCGAATGATGTCCTTCATACACAGATGTGCACCCAACACTCAGGCGTCAATAAAGGAGCACTTGTAAGCAAATGTGAAGGAGGAATTCACCCATTCACCTGGACAGTCCACCCACAGAAGCTGGCCCACATGGCTCGCACACCCTGGACAGCCTCCTGCACAGACGGGCAGGACGCCTCCTACAAGACACCAGCCAGGCAGCAGAAAGTCAACAGAAAGCTGATCGAGTACGCTTTCCTATTTTTTAAATATTAAGGATAGAAGCTGTTGAAAATAAACTGCTGCTTTCAAATGCTTAGCCAGGGGATTCCCCAGAAATGGTTTTGTTTCCAGGGGGATGGCACAGCCACTGAGCATGTTCACGCCTGCACCTAATTCACACTTGAGCATTACCACAAAGCCTTTCTTATCTGCAGGTGGCAAAAGTCCTCTTCCTCTTTAGGAGGCCTTGAACACTGTGCTCAATGTTGTGCTGTTTTGTTTTTTAAAGAAAGGAAACAATTTTCTGACTAGTCTGAGAATATCTTATTCTGAGATGTGTCTGCACTCCAGCAAGTTGCAGAACATACCAACTAACGATTTAGATCTGGAGTGCCTGTGTCATCTCCAGTTTGTTTCATCAGGAATGATGGCTTTTTTCAAATTAACCGTAGATGGGAATGACATGATGATTTCCTTAGAAAACACAACCTACTCGGCTGCGAGACTATGCCAATAATGTGAGGTCATAAAGACCTGGGGCCCTGTTCTCCAAGGACTGCCACCCGGAGGAATGACAGGTCTCAAACTCAATGGTGCCATGTCAGTAGCCCTCCCCAGTTAAATGGTGACTTGGAAAGACAGGGCCTGTGAGCAGCCCGGTCACACCGCTGCAGCACCAAGGGCAGGAAAGCAGAACTCAGGCCACAATGGATGGAATGAAAAGCATCCACCACGGTGCCATGCTACTGAAAAGCTCACCCTGTGACAGGTCACATCAAATACCTTCCAGGGTGAAACCCACACTGCAGCTGCACTGTTAAAAATTATCCACCAACACAGCTGTTTCCCCTTTCTTATCTTACAAAGTAGCATCATTATTTCCTCACCGAGTGTCAACGTGCTAACATTGCTTTATGAGGGATTCAAATTCAACTGTTGACATTCCTCAAGAACCTGCTTTGATTCCTGTGCCATGTCAGTGGGACCAGACAGCGGCTGGATCCATGCATGTAAGGAGGCATTTCTCAACAGCAACCACAGTTCCCAGATATGGTACTGTGTCTTCCAAGGGTAAAGCAGCCCTCAACAAACGATGTTTCAACAAAGATCTCAACAAAACGGAAGCACGCCAAGGAAGGCACTCGCTGCCTTGAGCTGCCCAGTTGTGGGGTGTCTGTGGTTATGGGGCATCCATGGTCGAGGGTGTCCCCAGTTATGGGGTGTCCGTGGTCAGAGGACAAGCCATTATGGGGTGTCCCTAGGTACAGGATGTCTGTCCAGCATCCTCTTGCAGCTAGCGGGTAGACAGAAGCCCAGGCTCACAGTCTCAACAAAGAGGCCACTCTGGAGGACATGCCTCTCGGGAGCCAGGTCTGGGGAGGTGTGCGTGACTTCAGGGTATCGAACGCTAAAGTGTATAGGCCACCCGGCCCACACCGAGCCCCAGCCTAGGAACGTCCAGACCTAGAAGGCCTAGAGGACCTAGAAGGCCTTCCTCGCTCAAAGCCCATGGGCCCTGGAGCCAGCCTCCTCTCATTTAAGTCCTTCCTGTCTCCCCCTCGGAAGAGCTGTGTGACCTTGGGCAAACTGTTGTATCGCTCCATGCCTCAGTTTCCCCTGTGGTGCCTAATCATAATGCCTACCCCGCAAGGTTTTTGTGAAGATTAAATCAGATTAAGCCATTTAAGCCGACTTCCAAGGCTCCTGACACAAGGTAAGCAGTGTCAGCACCGCTGGCTCCCGCGTGTCCCCCAGTCCTGTGCAGCCCCGCCCTGGGCACAGCAGGTGCTTCACCCATGATGCCACCTGCCCGTTAATGGGGAGGACTCCTCCCTGCTGAGACAGCAACACATCCCATGGCTTCAGAACAAAAACCCGCGATTAGAAAGTGAGAGTCCTCCAACAACAATCCTCCCTCCCACCCAGGTCGAACAAAGCCTGGAACACCTAATAAATACCAAGTTTGTGAAACGAAAATAAGCACCTGACAATACCACACGCCGGCCTAAGGAGTGTTCCTCCCAGAACTGCCACCTCTCACGGGCAGGTCTGGGTGGCTGCGGTGCCCTCTCCGGGACCAGAAACAGTGTCAAGGGCTTTTCACCTGCCCTGTATTTACTTCTGACAGGCTCACTCTGCAGAAGGTATTCCTGTTTCACACTAAAGAAAACAAAACATATAGGTCAACTTTCCCAAAATCAGAGTTAACATGCGAGCTGATGTCTAAGAGTCTCCAAAGCTGATAACCTCGATGATGTGCGACCTACTGCACTGCCAGAGGGGAGACACCACCCAGACGAGATGGTTTCCGAGCATATGATAGTCAGGCTCTGAAAGAGGAAACTCAAAATTACGAGCCATGCTCGTTCTATGTGTCGCCTTTAAACACGAACACTCAACTGAGATAACAGTGCCAGGCCCAAGGTAAATAAAGACAAAGTCAATAAAGACATTCTCCTAAAGATGTCCCGCCTCAACGCCCTTCCAAAGTGCCGGAGGCAAGGAGGCATGGAGCATGGGAAAACCCCACACATCCTGAGACCTACACAAAAACAGGGCAGGCCGAGTTCCATCTGACGCTTCCATGATCCGGGGATGAGCAGAAAGCGCGGCAGCTTGGGCCACCCCCGATGCCGTGCTCCTGACCTGGAGGACTCCTGGGGCCTGGCCCAGGCACAGGTGGGCAGGCACAGGTGAGCACAGGTGTGGCTGCAGTGCCAGGCGACTGTGTGAAAGGAAGCAGCCAGTGAGGAGGCACTCAACTGTTTAATATAGCACTCCATGTAATCTCATGCTTGAATTTTTGGAATGGGTTATATAACTAGCAATCAAAACAACAGCCATTTCTCCTTCCATCTTGGAAAATGCTCAGCTAATCTCTTGTTTTAATTCAATATAGAAAATGAGTAAAATTTTAAAATCATCCTAATCTGTTAGGTCAATATAACAGAAATCCCAGTTAAGTTTCAGCCTTCCTGGGATAAGAGAACTGAAGTGGTATCTAAAGTACACAGTACATTAAGGTGATAGCACGCTTAAATGAGGCAGTGCTCACAAATGCACAAATGACTGATGCCCACAGCACTTTAAGGTTTATCAAATGCCTTAAGTATTATCCCATTAGGAGGTACACACTCCAGGGTGGCAACTCACAGAGACTTTTAAAACTATTTGTACTAATAGTTGTAACTATTAAATCATTACAGCTTCGGAGAGGTAGTGGTAAGGAAGGAAAATGAAGGAAAACGTTTTAGTTGCTTAATAATCCTAGCTACCTTTCTGTAAGCTCCCGGGATGTGAAAGGCAGTCCACAAGCTCATCTTCTATTCACTTCTGTTAGAACTCTGCAAGGTTTGATGTTGTGCAGAGATCACACAGCGGCCAGGCGGTCGCCAGAATCAGAACTCTTACCCTGGTACCTTTCACTTTCCCAGGTATCAGAGGGGCCCACAGCCTGCCTCTTAATAGATTAATTATCTGCTGGGAATGAGAATCTCAGATGTAAGAGATCTGAGAGAAATAAGAGAAAACCTGGCTTTGAAAAAGCTATGAAGGCAGCAATATTTTTAACAATTTCTAAAGTGGGAAACTTAGGGAAAATCGTTGCTGCATCCTAGAAGTCTGCGACAACGCTCGCAGAAGTGTGTTTTCCAAGGAACGCTGGAGTATTTAACCCTGATCAAGCTGTCAGTGGTGCAATCCCCTTTAATAGACAAACTGAAGTTAGACGTACAGGATAACCTGCTTCCAGGGACACGGCCCGAGGGGAGGCAGAGCTAAGATTGAACCCGGGTCTGTCTACAAAGAACTATTACTGAGAAAATGTTAATACCTTTTACCCCAAACTAGGATTTATGTACCTATATTTAAAGATAGTAAAAACGTTACTGAAATGTGATCCTTAGTCATATTATGCATCAATATACTAAATTATTCATTAATGTCTTAGCAAAAGTTTCTAAAGTTTCTCAGAAAACTGTTCACCACAGTATGAGAACTTGGTACGAACTGGAAACCACCTTAAAAATGAAAGGTAAAGAACAACCTGCTAAGGGTGGAGAGGCTGCCAGGGCACAGGCCACGCCGAGACCAGTGGGTTTCTCTGAAAGTTACTGTGAAAATAGAAAAGCATATATTTGCTCACTCGTAAAAGGTCTTTTAAAGTGATATTTTTTCCCCAAAAGGTCAAGAAGCTGTAGGTGAGGCTCAAACTATTTACTGAAAATTTAGCCCATGAAACTCTCTAAAGGGAGATAGTAACTGCACATAAATAATAGTATCATCTGTGACAAATTAACAATTACAAGCTCCATCAATCCCTAAACTTCATAGGAATATGTTATTTAGTCGTAAGGTCAGGGGACATTTTGCCCTTGGGATTCCACTGTAAAACTAAGTATATGTAGTATTGGGTTAGATTTTTTTGCCTTCTTTAAAATGTCTTAGAATTGGTTAATGATATAAAAATCCAATTCTTACAAAGCCATTTATTTAGAATCTAAGTAAACTATTCTCCATCCAGTGATCTTAGAATAATTTTTATAACAAACATTAAATAACCTAGATTTTACACTCTTTCATATATGAAGTATCACCGAAAAAAGATATGGTCAAGGGTTATGATTGCCTACAAAGTCAATCAGCAGGCACTTCTTTTTGTCCTTGTAAAATGTGTGTAAACACAAAGTCGAGTAATTCAAAAGACACTGAAAAACTTGGTTAGCATTTAGATGAAAATAAAGACAGGTTCCAACCAAGACTCTTTAAATGAAAACACATTTCAAATAAATACATAAAGATGAAAATATGAAAACCAACATTTAAAAAGTGGAAAGAAATAAACATATATGATTAAAAAACGAAACAAACAAACAAAAAGCTTAAGGTTAAAAAGGTCTTTGTGTAAGCACCTCATGGTATTGAGAGGCCACAGGAAGGGACTTAAAAATCTGACTACAATGGTACCAATGTTAACCTCCTAGTTTTGACAAACTGTGTACTATGGTTATGTAAGCTGTTAACACTGGGAGATTCTGGGTGAAGGATCTGTACAATCTTTGGGACTTTTCTGTAAATCTGAAATGATTGCACAATTAAAAGTTTTTATAAAATCTAGCAGAATTTCTTATTCTGAAAAAAAACTCCATGGGCAAAATCAAAATAGAAATGATGGTCTTTCTTTAATAGGCAAAAAGTTCTCACATATCAATAAGAAAAAGACAAAATAACCCAACAGGAAACAAAAGCAAGCATTTTGCCAAGGAACCCCAAATGATCAATGAAACATAAGGAAAAATGTTCAACCTCACCCAATTAAAATTCAAAAATTTAAAATCAGGACGATTTTCAAAGCACTGAATTTTAAGTTCTACTTCTCAGAATTTATTGTACGCAGACTTGCACAAGTATAGAAAGATGTCTATATATAGGTTCCACAATTAACTTTGCTTCCAATCACTCCAAAAAAGGACCAAACCAAACCAAACAAAACCGAGAGAGACTTTAAATGTATAGTAAGAATAGCGACTTAAGATAAATGTGAGAGCATCACTTGGGTACATATATACAATAAAGTAATAGGCAGTCACTGGAAAAAACAGAGCTATCCGAATCATGCTGTTTAGCAACTCTTAATGGCACAGTCTCTATCCAAAATTATAATTTACTATAAATTGTGTTTCAAGACTTGTTCCATATGAACACAACATAATATCTACACTGAGTGGAAAGATTTCTGAATTAATTTGTCACAATTTATTTCTATTTATCAGCATCCACAGTATAATAAATTTTCAGTGTGCTGGACTTACATACTTAATTCTAAATTCTGGGAATCTGGAAAGATACCAAGCTCCGAGAGCAGAATCATGCCACGCAAATGGTAGCCAACTACTCAGAAGACACTCTGAGGACGTCTAAGTAAGTAGAGCAGGAAGATCCTGGCTGTTAAGGCAAATTAAAACTAAACTGGGTCTTCTGTAAGCCAACTGATTTAAATTAATTTCTCTGAAATATACCCTGTCTGAAAAATAACCTTAATGTGGTGTTAATCTAAGATGTGAAGAAAAAGTGTTGGGGTACACACAGACTAATCACAGAATTACAGGTTTTCCAGAACAAGTTTCACCGAAATTGTATACTCACCTTAGAATTAACTACTCCTAAGATAACCTGATCTTAACAAATCCCAACTAAAAATTCAACTGGGCCGGGCGCGGTGGCTCAAGCCTGTAATCCCAGCACTTTGGGAGGCCGAGACGGGCGGATCACAAGGTCAGGAGATCGAGACCATCCTGGCTAACATGGTGAAACCCCGTCTCTACTAAAAATACAAAAAACTAGCCGGGCGAGGTGGCGGGCGCCTGTAGTCCCAGCTACTCGGGAGGCTGAGGCAGGAGAATGGCGTAAACCCGGGAGGCGGAGCTTGCAGTGAGCTGAGATCTGGCCACTGCACTCCAGCCTGGGCGACAGAGCGAGACTCCGTCTCAAAAAAAAAATAAAAATAAAAAAAAAATAAAAATTCAACTGGAGGCAACATCAAAGCCCTTTATTTAAAATTCCCATATCTGCACCATTTTTTTCTTTAAAGCCACACTTAGATGGTCAGCATAGTTTACATATGTTTATCAATCCCAGATGCACCGACGGAAGGAAGATTATAGCTTAATTAAAGCCCTGGCAGGGTCAGTTCATTCACAGGCAAGATGCTGCCACGGAGTGTCACTTGGGTACAATCAATTAAAATGCACCGTGAATTGTTAAATGGAAAAATCCAAAACAGGGAGCCCGCTGTCGCACTAAAGATGCTTGCATGCATTAAGAGGTTAATTTATATTTTATTCTGATGCATGCATATAAAAGTCATATTTATATCAGATATTCATAGCTTACTTAGATGACTGATATCAATTTTTCTTCATAATATGACCAGCAAATAAAACACACGGCGGTTCTAATATAAAGAAATAACATGTGACAAGGTTCCCTAAAACATTTCTATTTTGGACCTCACAAGCTAAATTGCTTTTGCTGGCCCCTTCCACCTCTCAGCATGGTTGACAGACAAATTGATCGAAACATTGGAAAATAATATGCTTGCAAAATTTCTCTGGGTGAGTTTTCAGTCTTTTGAATTTTTCATACCAGAACAAAATGAAAGATTGCCTCCTTGGTTTTTCCTCCATTATGCGGCCCCGTCTTATGTACTACAGGAACATACAATACTTCAAACAGCAGCCATACGTTGTAAACAAAATGTGTAACATTTTTCATAAAACACCCAAGCTCTGTGAAGTTGAGAGACTGGGTAGCAGGCATCTTTGCCCTGCAGATTATGTTGTTCAATTATAATGAATTCATATATTTCAAGTTGCCTCAGGGCCTCTCATTAGACTTAGGGGTGTTTATTACAGGAAATATTGCCTGTATCATTTAAGAAGTAAGAAGGCTGGGTGATTTGATTAGAAATGTTGACAGTTGAGGTGTGTAAAGAATATGTCATTCACTCACAGTCTCCAACTGCAATATTAGGATCCTTCATTTTTTATGACTTCTTTAAAACCCCCTTTGAACTGCAGGAACAGGGAACCAAGAGGAAACTTCCTGTGATGCGTGCTCATACACTAACGGCAGGCCCTGAGTTCTATTCGACTTGTTACTCTTAAGTGTACTGATGCCATTTCACAGCCAAAGAGATTATCTAAAACGATTTTAACTTCTAATTATGCGCAGCCACATCTAACCAAGGATGCAGGGAAAACACCCAAATATTCCTATATTATCTCAACAGACCTTGTCTACCAGTTAACAACCATAACTGCCTCCACTTTCTGTTCTTCAGACACCCCAGGCCCTCAGGCCCTTATAGAATTTTTAAATTAATGTCTATACTATTAAAGGATAGGCAGAATCCTCATACATTTAAATTTACACCTCATGAAAATTCTTATTAACTAAATTTTTCCCTCAATACTCGCAGGTCAAGAATCGATGAATAGTCAATTTTTTTCAGTCAAAATTAAACAAATCATAAAAAATGGCATAATTCTCAGCATTGCAGATTAGATTTAGTAGGTAATATCTGCCAGCTATGAAAAACAGAACTCATTATGTTGCACTAAAATAATTTTCACGGCAGTATTTTTATTTCACTTCATCAGCTTCACCAGTTTTTGATAAGTTCACTACAATATTTCACAAAATAACTTGGTTTGAATACAGACTTTGTAGGTCCCTGTCCTGATGACCTGGGATGTGCCTCGTGACACGTGGACACGGACCGTGGCATGAGACCCAGGTGGGTTGGCCCTGGATCTGCAGTGTATTTGGTGACGCACCTCAGTCAGCGTCACTGGACTCGTGACCTGTAAGCACTGGGCCGAACCGGGGTGCTGCTGACTTGCAGAGCTACACCAACAAAAGCCCTGGAGTTCTCCAACAATAAAATTCTTAGTTAAGGATACAAAGTAACGTAGCCTTTTGTTCCTACTCAAAGCCTTTGATTCTTGCAACTTACTTGGATTCTGGTTTGTTAGTTGATGAGAATAAGACCAATGCCAGTGTTCAAATGTGTGGGCAGCCTGCTGCCGCCACGCACATGAGGGTCTGCGGAGGGTGGTGTGGCCACGGGCCATGGAGATAACTTGGTAAAGGGAAATGGAACTGTCTCTTTGCACAGACAAAAGATGTATTTTAGCTTAGGCTGCAGAGTTAGTCTACACTCAGTTATGGAGGGCAAGCAATGTTTAGGCAGGCCAAGAAACAAAATTCTCCTGATAAAATCAAAAGGAAAACAAATGTTTGTGTGAATGTGTTGGTGGCTCTGAAGGCAAAAAGTAATTTATTACCTGCAGGCACACCCCCACCATCCCAATACCTAGAAGGTCACGTGTGCCTGTTGAGAACACATCCCACAAAGGGACACTCACACGTCTGAAGCCGCACCGCCGAGACAGCACTCCCCGGGCTCAATCTTCGGTTCCTCCTGCGTCCTCCCTGACGTAGGGGGCACAAGGGCAGGAGGCAAAGGAGTGGTTCCTTAATGAGTCTACAACCCCCAAGGCTGTCAGCAACTGGCCCACAGTCTGGTCCCCTCATGACTGGGAGTCTGGGCATCACCCAAGTCAGGCCCGGGGAAGAGCACAGGAGGCTAAGGCCCCTTGTAACATCGGGCAAAGTCAGGCAACAGCAGGGGCCGTCCCAGCACGTCGGGAGGAAGGGGCTCTGATGTAGGAACATCATCTGGAAGACCGTTCTCTAGCGTGGAGGACAAATGAACTAGTTATGATGTGAAGCTTTGTGAGGGCAGCTAACCCGAGGACCAGGCTGTGCTGGGTTCGCCTGAGCCACTCGCAGGCTAGCAGTGAACAGGATGACGACGCCAACTACCATTATCACGATTTCCGTTGCCACCCTCGCCCCGCCCCCACCACAACCTCCGAAAACTGACTTCAGCATCTGTGGGCCGGAGCCGGGCCAGGTGTTTCATGTCTTTCGTCACATCTGAACCTGCGAGGCAGGCATGAGAGTGCCGCGTCAGCAGAGGAGGAAGTCACAGCTCACGAGTTCCACAGCTGAGGTAACCTGCCAGAGCCCACAAGTGGCCGAGCCGGAGTGTGGGCCCGGCGGCCTGACGCTGAAGCCCATCATCTCATACCCTGTGGGGAGATGACTGGGCTGGAGGACATCAGCCAGGCTTGCCTCACACTGTCATAAAGGAATACAAAAGCCCAACGTGCAAGGCGGCCCAGGAAAGGCTGCTCCTGTATTTTCACACCAGAAACGGTATAGAATGTTTGGAAAACCTGGATTCCAGGAATGTACTTCAACCTACAGAATAAGGAGGGGACTGGCCAGAGCTGCGGCAGCTCCGGAAGAAATGGCGGGCACTGGTGGCTGCAGTCAGGAGGGGGCAGGGAAAAGGGGGCAGAGGTGGGCAGGACAGCCAGGATCAGGGCCAGCTCTACCATCCTACTCCAGAAACCCGAGTCCTCCAGGCCCACAGGAGCTGTCAAAGGGAGCAACTCCATGAAATCATCTCCCAGAGGGGTCTCAGAAACTGGAGACTTTTAAAGATATTTTACTCTGTCTTAATTCACCCTATAAAAAGGGGTCACCAATGACATATTTCTAAAATGTCTCCCAAGCACCTCAGAAATTCTATTGTGTTTTGTTTTGTTTTGTTTTTTTAACTATCGTATGATTAAGTTTTGGACCAAGATCCATTGTTTTTAACGTGGAGTATGGCAGAAGTTCTTTAGTGTCCTCTTGGGAAATGTCTGATTCGTCCTTGCCTCTCAAATACCAGGACATCTGTCCCCGTGCAGGGCTTCCTGAGTGAGGGCTCCTGACAAGGAGTCGTCCCAGGCACAAGGAGACTCCCAGGCCCGTGGCACCATCATTGTCCTGAGCTGTACACCTGCTCCCCTGTCAGGATAGCACCAGAACGCTCCTTCGCATCTTGGGAATAACATCATAACCACAGTCCTTGAAGAAGCCGCGGAAACCTCGAGTAAAGGCGGGAGGCCCGGAGGACTCTAAGGCTCAAAATCTCCAATTAAAGCCAGCTTAATGTGATGTCGGCACATAACAACAGCCAGGCCGTCTCGGCCCATTCCCGACTTCTACACTTTGTAATGGTTGGTTTGCATTTAAAACCTATTACTCTGAATTGTTTATTTTGTTTTAATGTCCCTTAAAGTGCAACACTGCCTAATATCTTATAAAAGCTACGATGGGAACAGTAGCATTCTTAAGTTAGGAGTGACAAATCCAGGAAAACCTCTACAATTTGGCTTCCATATCTCTGAATTGGTATTTCAATGACAGATGTTTGTTGCGGCAAAAACCTCTGTCAGAACAAAATTAGGTGATCTATCATTTTAAGATATGGTCTTCATATACTGTTTACTCGAAGATATCACTTGCCTCAAGCCAATTTTGACCAAGAACATTTTGTGATATGGAAGTGATTTGTATATCATCATTTTTGTGATAAATGTAGCTCTTGAACACAAAATAACCTACCATTCCACAGTATTACAGTTAAAACTCCGACACCAGTAAATCTGTACCAGTGCTTTTATTACTACTAAGATACTGTATCTAGACTCCAGGAGGTTTTTTTCCCCCTTGAATAAGGTTGCTACTTCCCTGCCTCCTGGCCAGAGACAGGATTTTCAACCCACTGTTGGGGTACCCTGAACCCCAGGATCATCCCGTTTCTGAATCTTCTTAGGGTGATGGCTCTTTCTTGCCAGGACACCTCCCAGGGTTTCCAGGATGCTCAGTGGCACTTGCCATGCTACCCACAGCTCTCCAGCACCACCAGTTGTGGCCAAGAAGGCCACTGGCTCTCTGCGGGGTCTGTCCAGCTGGGTCTGCGATGGGGACACGGGATGGGGGTGGGAGGTGCCAGGGAGCAGTCATTCTTCTGGGGACAGACAATGCCCCTTAGAGCTAAGAACTACTTCCCTAGGTGGCTGTGAGAGGTGGAGGGGCGGGCCACAGGCTGGATGGGTCTGGCGGATGGCCACCCGCACGGGCTGAATGCAGCAGGGGCCTGCAGGCGGCAGAAGCACAAAGGCATTTGTTTCCGGTAAAAAAGGAAAACAAGCAGCTCTAAGGATCCCTTTTCCGACTTTCTAAAACGGAAGCATTCAAAAACACGTGCTGCCTCACGGAGCCAGGGCATCAAGGCGCACACTCCGGTGACGTGACAGGGACAGGCGCCATTTGTAACCGTTACATGTCACCTGCCAAGCAGAGAGATGGCACTTCCGGGGTATTGATCTCCACTGATGACGGATTGCTCACTGGCCACTCAGTCTCAGCGCCCCAAAACCAAGTCCCCTCTTAGGGCCTCTGTTCGCCATGAGAGCTCCCCAGCCTGCAGCTCTGCACAAACGTGGACTTTCCGAAGCTCCTCTGCACAATCAGAGGGACCCTGGGCCGAGCTGAGGAACACCAACTTCATGGGGCCTCTGAGAGAAAACTCCCAGAGCCTCCCTACAGCACCTGATCTCCGCAGGCCTTCAACAAGATCCAGCCAACGACCAACAGTGGGACAAGGGAAACAGCAAAAATCCCATAGGCAAAGGGGTACGTGCAGGAATGGGAGGGCTGCTGCGGTCCTCAGTGCAACACCTCCACCAGGATGACGATGGGCCCTCCAGAGAGACAGAGAAGGGGAAGTTGGGGGAGGAAGTGGGAGAGAATAATGAGCTCTGGGTAGGCATCACCCTTGTGGGACACCGAGGCCTGGAAGGGAGAGAGGGTCCAGGCAGAGCCAAGGTACATCCGCCCAGACCACTAAGGCCACATCAGAGAAGGCAGCTTGGTCTGGAATCCCAGAGCCAGAGCAACCGCTGCGAGCGAGCATCTCCTCGGCAATGTGGTCGAATGAAACAGTCAGAGCTCTGCCTCGCCTCTGCCCGAGGCTTGTACTCAGCCACCAGGAGTTCTGTGTCCCAAGTCCCTGGCACCCAGACAGCCTAGAAGCAGGCTGGGTGCCCAGCTCTCCATCCCCCACACCCTGAGACCAGGCAGAACAAAGTGGAGCCTGAGGGATCTGGGAACCCTGCTCTAGCAATCCCCCAGGCCTGCAGAGCTGGTCCAACAGGCAAGCGGCCAGGCCACGTGTGAATGACCAGAGGAGCTGAGGAAGGAACAGAGTTGCAGAGTGGCCTACGAACCTGAACTGGGACAGAACTCAGACCTGTGGCTCCAGCCTGCCTGGGGCCCCGGCAGGGATCACAGGCCCCGACCACTGTGTCTCCCCCAGCAGTGGTCACTCTAAAGACGCTCGGGTCCAAGCCCCAGCAAAAAAGGACCAGGCTCTCCGGAGACTCGGGGGTCTTCTGGGTGGTGGCATTTCAATGATCTGCAGCACAGAATGAACTGCTTCAAATAACCCTCGATCATCAACATTGCCAGGATCTCACAGCAGGGCCGCTGATCTACCGGGAGACGGGCCACTGGGGTCCTCTTCCATCGCCACGTTCAGATGCTCCCGTGGCTGTGGCAGAAGAACATGGGCTGATCAAGTCAGAGTTCCGATCAGACTTTCATGTGGCTCCTGTTACAGGTGCGCGTGTACACGCTGTGTAATTAGTGAGGTGTCTACCACATCCAAAGCAAGAAGAAATTATAGTGGAGCATAATGACTACTAAATTTCAATATTTTACATTCATTTTCAATATATTTTTCTTTCAGCCACAAGACAGGAACAGTTGAAACATACGGTAGCATATTCATCATTCAACAAGATATATTATAACACTCGTCAAAGAGGCTGAGGGGTCCACGCACCAGTATTACATTTTTCTAACGTATCTACTGCATATTATTCAAAGTGATGCTTTCATAGCCTTGTAGATCAGTTCAGAGGGTAGATTGTGTCTTTCGCTATTTTTTTTAACTGTCTTTTACCTGCCAGTAGCTCAAGGTACCTATAATTCTTTAAATTCCACATGTACGAGGAAATGACACCACACTGGGACACGGTCCTCAGTCACTCGGCGGCTGCACAAGCTGTTCTCACACCTGGCCCCACACGAGGAGCAGGCCTCGGTCCCACCGCACCCTGGCCCCGCTGCGCAGGCTACACGCAGAGCCCAGCTAGATGCCCCCTTTCCCCCTTTCCCCCTTCCCGAGACGGCAGAATGTGCATGTCGCAGAGTCAAGGGCCCTCCATCTTTTTTTATGAAGGCTTTAATCTGCTGGGGGAAGACAAGGCAGCCTGCAGATGAGTGACAGCCTGTTTATGGCACCATCCGCCAGCACCGTGCTGGAGGAAGGGACCCCGAGGGCAGTGGCCATAGGTGGGCACTGGGAGGGGCAGTTCTGCTCAGGGGCTGCCCCAGGAACAGGCCTGAGGGCCTTGAGGCAGGCCTCCGAGAGTCAGGCCCCAGAAAAGAGGCTGAGGGGGGCATGTGAGGAAGGAATACAGCAGAGGAGGGAGAAGAAAAACAGACACAGCACGAAGAGAGAAGAAAAGAAGGGCAGGAGGAGGAGGAAGGGGAAGAAGGAGAGGAAGGGGAGGAAGGAGTAGAGGGGGAGTAAGCAGAGGAGGGGGAGGAAGGGGAGGAGAAGGAAGAGGGAGGAAGGGAAGGAGAAGGAGAAGGAGTAGGGGGGAGAAGGAGGAAAATAATGGGGAGGAGGAAGAAGATGACGAGGAAGTGGAGGAGGAGGAGGGGGAAGGAGGAGGAGGAAGGGGAGGGGGAGGATGAGGAAGGGGAGGGGAAGGAGGAGGAGGAAGGGGAGGAGGGAGACGAGGGGGAGGAAGAGGAGGAGGAAGGGGAGGGGGAGGAATAGGATGAGGAGAAAGGGGAAGAGGAGGAAGGGAAGGAGAGGAGGAAGGGGAGGGGGAGGAAGAGGATGAGGAAGGGGAGGGGGAGGAGGAAGGGGAGGAAGAGGAAGAAGGGGAAGAGAGGAGGAAGGGGAGAAGAGGAAGGGGAGGAGAAGAAGGAGGGGAGGAGAGGAGGAAGGGGAAGAGGAGAGGAGGAAGACAACAAGGAGGAGGAGGAGAAGGAAGAGGAAGGGAGGTGGAGGAAGGGGAGGGGAAGGAAAGGAGGAAGATGGAGAGGAGAAAGAAGCGGAGGAGGTCATTTTCAGAACAGAAAGTCACCCCCACCCGTCCTGCCCACCGCGAGGCTGAGGTCGCGCCCACATCCAGCCTCTGTCCCTTTGGAACTGCCAACAAGACCCAAACCAGCCCACCACTGTTCCCCACCTCTGGCTGCTTCCAAACACCCAAGGCCAAAGGATGGCAAGGGAGACAAAGGGTGAAGCTTCCGCCTTCTGCCGGGCACGCTGCATGCAGACACTCAGCGGAAAGTCCTCCATTGCTGGGCACTGAGGCCATTAACGCAGTGTGTTCCCCATAGCACCGGGACGATCCATCCTCCTAACGATCACACCGAGGCGCGGAAGAACCAGAAGGGGACTGTGAATCACAGATTCAATCACATTCTGGGTAATTTTAAGGTTAAGTATATTTAATTGTATTGCAGTACTCCAAAAATTAGCAACCCATGAATGACAGAACTCTGCTCTCTCCCAGCACCATCCCTGGTCTGACCTTGCCTCTGAGCAGGAAGGTAAAGGCCTGGGCAAAAAGGGGAGCTCCATGTGCTCACACCACATCCAGGTCTTTTGAATTTTTTTTTAAATTAAATTTTCATGACCAAATTCATAATTGAAAACTATTTATCTTACAGTAGTAAAGAACTGTTCAATACATGAATGGGAGGACATGAATGCAGGGGACAGAAAGTGGTAACTGAGGTCACAATACTGACCAGGGAGAGACACACCCTCCAGAGAAACCACAGAAGACTCAGCCTCAGGACGCCAACGAGAATTAGCTACAGCCGAGCAGCATCAGCAACCACAAGCCTGTTTTATAATAAAGTGGTGACTGTCATGTCCTTTATTCGATACTGCACTGAGACGCAGAACGGTGGCACGGGTACTTGTAGCATGGTTTCCACCACACTAGGCTGCTCTCGCACCATCATAAAGCTCGAAAACTCAAACGCTGAACCATGGTAAGTAGGGGATCATCTGTCGCTGAAGACGAAATAACTGAGGACTAACTCAGCATGTGTGTTCTTATTTCTTCCTCCCCAGATATTGTGAGATCGGTATTAACTTCACTTTTACAAACAAACCTGGCAGAGGCTGCGTAGTCAGCGCAAGGTCCCACAGCCATGTGTGGCCGAGTCACAGTTGGCTCAGCCCCGTCTTCTCAGACTCCAGAACCAGCATATTCCCTCCCCTGGCCAGAGTCACTTCACGAAGTACTGTGTACAAAGTAGACCTAATTCCATCTGTAATGGGGGAAAAAAAGCTCCTACTACTGCTGTCAGAAAATTAACACCCAGTCTGCCTGACACATGCAACCGCTTTCAAGATTAAGAATTTTACATCTGTCACAAAAATGCCCATCACATTTAATGCTGTTATTCCAGGAAGTTCTCTTTGCTAGCTGTCCTCCGATAATAAATCACAAAATTGCCCATGCTATTGTACCACGAGGCCAGGGCCATGGCAGCCCACTGTAATCAGGTGGGTCACTGACAATCAAATCCCCGGATGGAGCCAAAGACGAACGAGGTGCCAGCAAGGGGCAGGCCAGGCTCGAACGGCGTCCCAAAGACCATCGCGTGGAGTTTTCAACGCTCCATCAAGAGACTCACAAGATGCTTAGAACTTAAGCTATAGGGTTCAGAGGGGAATGGTGACGGAGCGTTTTGAAGGATTTTGGTCATGAATGGTATATAATTTTTTACAACAAGTCTTGCTCCAGTCATAAAAGACTTTATTCACCCATGCCATTCTGAGTCAGAATGGAACGTGCCTCAGCCTACAGCCTGGTGCTGTTCACACGTTTTCCTAGCCTTTTATCTGCATGCTAAGCTGTTCCTAGAAGGCTTGGTCTCTTTTTAAATTTCGTTAGAGGGTCCATATTATACAGCTCATTACAAGTGTTCCTAACTCTTAGACAATGACTCTGGAGTCAACGACGTGGCTAATGAAGTATAAAGCTTTAACAACAAATCATTTACAAGTCCTGGGTGCTGTGCTTCTAATGGAGGAAGTTTTTAATCATAAGCAAATGTAATCATTTATGTTAAGCAACCCATGGACCTGGTCAATGTAGCACAAACAGCCATTAAGCAAAAATTATGACAATAAGGAAAGAGAATTGTAACATTGCAGACGTAGCAGTTTATGCTATTTGTAGACTCCAATAAACCGTGTCTTGGTAAAACTGAACTGAGCCCTCCCCATGCATAATTACATGCTTGAGGGTGGACACCATGTCCTCACAGACAACTATGACCTCCGCCATCAGACAGGATACCACCTTGACACCGAAATTGACAAAACCATTACAAGTGGAAGGTGTAACATGTGGCACGTTGTTTGACTTCTCTGAGCTTCTGTTTCCACACCTGAAGAAGCACGTGTGGCCACAGACAACGGTAGCATCTGGCAAAGAACAGAGAGGCACCAGCAGCTTCTGCTCCCCTCGTTTGGGGTTTCCTGCAGAGCAGGCCCTGCTGGGGTGTGGAGGCTCCTTCCCGACCTCCTGGCTCACCGTCTCACCGCCTGCACCCTGACCCACCCGTCGCTGCCCACACCCACAGAGCGAATCCCAAGGGCCTTCCCCATCACGACACAGTCAGGCTCCACCTCTCTCTCGTATAGAAAGTAGTAATTAATAATATAGTAAGAAAAGTTAGACACGTGAGATTGGCTGATAGTGAGAATCACAGTGCAAGACACTCCTGAATCTTTAAAAACACCAGGCACCAACTGGAGGTAGAGGGTGAAAGGGCACCTCCCTGGCCCGTCTCAATGGTGTGAAGGGCGGCACTGCAGCTCATCCCCACCCTTCCCTTCCAATACAACACTGCTGGCTGGGAAAGGAACACACACACAAAACCAAAATGCTCTTTACTGAAATCAGCTGGAGAGAAAATGTCTGAAAGTTCCCGTTTCTGAGAAGAAACACTCAGTATTCTGTTAGTCTCATATTTCGATGCTTTCAATGAAATTCCATAGCAGCAACAGAGACAAAGAAAATCCAGAAACAGACTTTCCCCCTACAATACTGTGCTTTAATGGCTGAATGAAAATAATCTGTCAACAGGCCACAATAAAAGATGTTCAGCTGATGAATGTGTCACCGGTTAACTGCTTAATAATTTATATATTTGTATTGAACTTTAACGCTGAATTGTCAGGGCACATAAATACTCAGATAATTCAACATGAAATGTCCAGGTTGTGTGTACACAGTAGGCACGCGGCCACAGTAACCGACAGGAAAAGAGCGATGGAGAGTCTGAAAGTAGGCTGTGGTTTGTTTTGCAGAACAGGGTCAAAGTGCATAGGTTTAGCCATCAACGCAGAGTACAAAACAGACTTAAAGAAACCTTACCAATATCTGCAGATGATCCATATAGGAAATGCCCATTCATTCGCTTGGAAATGCATTACTGCCTGGAGCTGTGTCTACCATAGATTTCCATAATAATTTATCTATAAAATTAACAGGTGTTTTTCCTTTTTCAAAACAGTAATGCATATTTAATAACATTTTCTATATCATACACACACTTTTAAATAGCAAAGGTAAAGCAATTCCTTGAATGATCTCAACAGATATTTAAACGATCCTTGTTTTTATATAAAAACTTGCACATCAGGCCCCGAAACTTTGCATTGCAAGGTTCACTGGTATTGGTCAAGAACGCCCCATGCTCTCCCATCAGAATGATTAATGAAGGCACCTTTTTCACAGAATGTCAGACTCTGCCTTTTTAACAACTGACCTTTCATAGAATACTACTGAACTCATAATTCCACTTTTGTTCAGTTTCTTATTAGTGGAGTTAAAATTAATACTTATGGGAATGATGGCTAAGGTGATGCACAGTAAATCTTCGAGCACATCAACCTTCTATGCCGACCATCCAAGGAATAGCACTTGCATTTGTCTATTTCTGTAGCATAAGTATTCTGCTAAAATTCTGTGTCCTTTCAAAAGACAAATTAGGGCAGTCTGCAGACCTCTTTTGAGAACACAGATGTATATTTTGAGAAAGACTTTAAAAGTTTGTAGGTTTTTTTTAAAGGACCTAATAAAATTGCTAATTTCAATCATAAATTTTAAAAAATTTACTCTTCCTCAGTTTTCTGAGACATTGCTGATGACTAAGATGATATATGGCACAACATACTCTATAACCCACATTCATCTCTTAGAAGGGACAATTTAATAACCCATCAAGGCAACACAATATACCAAAACCACTCACCTTACCACGGGAGCATACGGGAAGAAAAAAAAGATCAGCCGCTAATACCTCAAGAAATCTCCCCTAAAACAGTTAAAAACATGGGAAAATGGAGCTAGAACAGGGGTTTCTTCTAATTATCACTGGGAATAGCAAATTACTTAAGGACTCAATTTTTCCACCATGCCAGCCATTTCCATACTCAGACATACCTAATTTCTACAAATCCCTCAAGGGCCCAAACTAGTTTTAGCATTAAAGCTCTTATGGGATCGCAGGGCAAAGTAAGAAGACAGTACATTCAATTATTCATTCTTATTACATATTTGAAAAAAAGTCATTCCGAATAAATATTGGAAATGTGGTATACAGGTAAATGTATTGCCTAAGTTGACTGCATATATCGCATCATTTTAATCACTCTTGGTATCAGTGAAGTCACTCACCTAAGGAGAGTTAAAGATTTAGGTAAACAAGCAAGATAACGCCTAAGGGTAAACAAAGACACCACATTCTGATGCAGAAACAGCCTCCTGGCCGATGCAAACATTCCGGGAGAACTGGGACATCACCTCGCTGCTGCACAAAACATCTCTGAATCCCATATGCCAAAGCTGATTATGGGAGTGAAATGAGAGCACACGGGCCCCCAGAGCAGAACGGGCCAGCCCGGCGTCGGGGATGCGGCTGCCTAAGAAGGGTGTCTGAGATCGAAATGGAAAATAACAGAAAGTTAAAGGAAAAAGAGAAATGGCAAAAATGATCTGACACACTTTTCGAAAGGATCCAAATCAACTACATTTTCACAAAAGAATGAAAACGAAGACGATAAAAGCAGTGTGGGGCGGGGCTGCCTGCCAGTGCTCTCCGCTGCCGGTTGTGCAGGGCTGCGAGATCAGGAGAGACGCCGGAGATTTCCACAGTAACACAACAAAGACTGTAACACCATTTTCAATCTCCACAAAGAGCCAACGGGAGAGGAAGCTATCCTTCCATTTTAAAAGGGAAAACAGGAAATTCGCTAACTTGGTGAAAACACACACGCCTCCCCACTGGGCAAGCCGGCCCCCGCCACCACCAGGGCAGAGGCGCTGAGGACCCGGGCCACGCTCGCATCACTGGTAATAGACACGAATCCCAGAGAAGGGCCATAAAATATTGATATTCTTCACTTCTGCAAAGATAACAACAAATTCATGAAGGAAAAACACCCACAAATCTTCCTATTTGCATCCTCTAACGTTTCCACTAAGCGTGTGGTTCATTGTACTATTAGACTTACTCAACATGGGCAGTATTTCAATGAGGATTTCCTAGAAAAGACCACCTTCAATTTCATCACAGCCTATTAATCAAGGTGTTATACATTGATATTTGGCCATTTATCAACAATAGATGAGCTCTCCATTTTAAAAAGACTCCGAAGCCCAAGTACTGGAAATACCCTGACCCCATCCAGGCCTGACCCCAGGCGCACGGGCAGCCTGTGCGGGCTCTTCACGCACACGTGGGATGATGCGGTGTTACGGGGGCCACGGCAAACTGGGAAGCGTCTCCCTGCAGCCGTGCAGAGGGAAGATCAGGACCACTCGCCAGTTAAAGGCTTAAAATGAGGCACAGCACGCTGCAGGAGGCCCTTCATTTACTACAGAAGAAACGTGACACCAATTCATCACCAAAGGCAAGCTCACATTTGTAGACCCACATTTTGGATTATACGCTCTTCTCAAATATGCATAGATTAACTCAGTTCAAAACGTTGACAGCAACAAACCTAGGCACCCACACTCGTCAAATGTAATAATTCCACTCCTGGAAACATGTCACAGAGGAAAATTTCAGGTTATGGAGGCTTATGTCTCATTGTTAAAATTGTGAAAAATTATAATGGGTTCCTATTCTAGCTAAAAACCCACAACCAACTTTCTCAATTATCATTAAAATGCTTTATAAACAACGACGTGAAAATCCAGAGATTTCTGCGTTATCTAAGTAATTTGAAACAATAATAACCGAGTTATGTAATATTTACAAAATTCATTAGTGTGTACGTTTGTATTTTAAGGTCCTAGGTTATTATCAGAGGAAAATTACAATTTATTGCTATCTTAGAAGAAATATATGCAGCAACATAATGATTAAAGTATGTTAAAGATCCTAAAAATACAAATAAAATTCTACCCAAGTTGACAGGGACCCAGAGTCCTGGGCAAAAGCAGACAAGGAGATCTAAGACAGTTAAACCCTTAGGGAAAGGGGGGAAGATGTCAAAGAAAAAGCCCAAGAAGTTTAAACAAGGAGGCTGTGAGACAAGATACTGCTGGGAGAAGACCAAGATACAGGACGAGTGCATTTTACATCTCACGGCACATCTGACATATAGTTCCACCCGCTTCCTCGAAATCAGCACACGCTTTCTGATAGGGTAATGGCTGGTAGGATAAGATGCTTCGTCATCTGTTATTGTATTTGGATAATGAGAGAGGTGGACATCTGTACTGCCCGCTCCACTCCAGGGGCCACGAATTAATGAAGACCAGTAAGAGGGCGAGGCGAGTCTGACTGTGGAGCACGCGGCCCAGGTCACAGCGATTTCAGAAGGGACACGCCACCGCACAAACGTTCTCAAAGACGGTGAACACTCAACATCACGGGATCCCTTCCAGTGAAGGGTAGCCTCACAAACGTTCCACGTCCCACCCCAGAACTTGAGGGAAAGCCGGTCTCACTAGCCTACGACAGAACAGAAACATGCTGTGAAAAAGTGATTCGGGACCAACGCTGCTCGCCACGGCCAGCTTTTTAATTATCTGTTGAGTTTAATAATGGATGCCTTCTCAAACCTTTCTTTTCAAATATGTGTAAAATACCATTTTAATCACTGGCCTAGAACGTTCCTGCCCATCCTGACTTTGCCATCGGTGTTTCTGAACACTGCCTGGGATGGTGGCACTTCTCCTACAGCAGCACATTCCCACTGCAACGAGATGGTAAAATTGAACTGCACGGCATCACCAAACCCACCGATAAGGCTGCGTTCTTCCGCCAGGGCTGCCCTAATGAAGCCCTGCAGCCTGGGTGCTGCAAGTCTGAAACCGAGGTGTCGGCGGAGCTGGTTTTCTCCAAGGCGCTCTCTCCTTGGCTTGCAGAAGGCAGCCTTCTCCCAGGGTCCTCACATGGCCGTCCCTCCGTGTGTGTCTGTGCCGTAACCTCCGTCTCATGGGGTCACCAGTCACACTGGATGAGGGGCTCCTCTAATGACCCTGAGTTACCCTAATCACCTTTCTAAAAGACGCTGTCTCCAAAATACTGTCGCATCCAGAGGTTCTCAGGGTGAGGACTTCAACACATACATTTTGGGGGCCACGTGCTACAGAGACCAACAGAGCTGACCCCGAAAACACTGTTTGGTCTCTATGAGATGCGGAGGGTCAAATGGCGATGAAACCCCCCAGCGCCATCAGGGTCCAAGGCAAGAGCCACCAAAAACCTGGACTCTGTGAACTGAGGAGACACGAAACCACTTGGAAGCCCACATTTCACAGCTGACGATGGTTTCTGAACAGGCAGGGGATGCAGGACAGCCCCTCGACAGCTCCCTGCAGGGTGCCCCGTTTTGAGAAGGTCCAGCCAGCGCTCAGTTCCCCGAATGCCTGCAGGGTTCCCGCTGGCCCTAGAGAGTCCCAGTGGGAGTGAGAAACTGGGTAAAGAACGTTCCGGACTCCCACGGAGTTGCCTAAAATAAATCTTGGAATTCGTGCTGCTTTTCACCTCCCATCTCTATCATCACACCATCCTTTGTTAAGAGCACATATATTCCACTCTCCTAACCCTTCACTTATTGGATCTTTATTTTTTATTTTATTATTTTTTTAGAGACAGGGTCTCACTCTGTTACCCAGGCTGCAGTGCAGTGGCATAATCACAGCTCACTGCAGCTTTGAACTCCTGGGCTCAAGCGATCCTCCCGCCTCAGCCTCCTGAATAGCCGGTGCTGCAGATGCCTTCCACCAGGCCTGGATAATTTTTTTCAAGTCTTTGTAGAAACAGGATCTCACTATGTTGCCCAGGCTGTTCTCAAACTCCTGGCCTCAAGTGATTCTCTTGCCTTGGCCTCCCAAAGTGCTGGGATTACAGGTGTGAGCCACCACACCCGGCTTATGGATCGTTACAATTTCTTAAGTGGCCCTGGGTTAGGCCCTGTGAGGGGTACTAAGGCCAGCAAGATACACATGGTCCCTGTTCTCCAGGACTCAGAGCAGACAGCGGGGCACAGAAGGAGAACAGCGCTGGGGTGGAGTGGGCGCAAAGTGCTGGAGAAGCTCAGGCAAGGGATCCGAAGCAAGCCTGGGGGCACGAGGGCTTCCAGCCCAAAGACGGGGACATCTACGGAGGCCTATGAAATATGTGGGCATCGGGGTGGGCAGGGAGGAGGTGGCCAGTGAGCACACAGGGGCGACCTTAGAGCACCATCATCATCCTCATCAACAGCAGCAGTTACCATTTATCGAGTGTTTACTATGGGGTGGCGTTGTTCTAAGAGTTTCCTGCTGGTCAGCTCATTTAATTGTCCAACAATCTATATGGTTAGATGCTATTATAGTCCCCATGTGATACCCAGGGAAACTGAGGCATGGAATGAGGTGATTTGTTCACTTTATAGTTGTAAAGTACAGGAGTTAGGAATCTCGCTCCAGAGACAGCGTTCACACCACACAATATCACTTCTGAGCTATGGGCCACTGGGTAAAAATGCCAGGAAGAACAGGCTGGCAGACCTGTTGTTCAGAGTGAAGGGTCAAAGTACAAGAATGCAGGGGCTAGGAAAACACAGAGCTAATGCTTTCTTATCTTAAAAACAGTGAGGAGTCACTTAGGGTCACGTTTGATTTCAGAAGCCACCCTGCAATAGAGAAAGGGGTGTTAGTGACAGAAGAGCTACAGGGAGAAAGGCCAAAAAGCAAACTTGCATGGGAAACACTCGCTCAGGGCCAGAGTGTTCATGGAGACTGTTTAGTGCAGCCCAGTAAATACAAACAAAAACACAAAGGTTCCCCAGGACAGAGACAGTTAAAATACCACCACGCACAACCGTGCAATAGGCCTTAACAAAGAACCAAGCACAGACTTTTAAAAATCATGCTTAAAAAGATGTCAGAGGAAAAATGCTAATTCAAAATTGATTTTAAATATGCCGATGGGGAAAAAAAAAAAGCTAGAAGGAATTACACCAAAAGACTATCACGGATTAATGGAACTGATTTTTATTTCCTTTGTATCTTCTATATTTGCTAAAAGGAGCATCAAGTCCCCAGATGGCATATGACCCGTCATCACCTGTGTGCTGCTCACAGCTGCAGCGTGTCATGAAGATGCACGTCAGGTCACAGAACAGGTGTTCAGAGGCAGCCTGGCAGGCGACAGGGACAGCAGGTACCCAGCTCTCCCCATCTTTCTCATTGGCAGCACATGGCCTTTCAGCACCAGTCCCATGCCCTCATGGTCACATAACGGCTGCCCAGCTCCTGCAATCATGTTCACACAACTGTGTCCACAGACTGGGGAGCCGGGAGAGTCTTCCCCATGCTGCTCTTTGTATCAGGGGAGATAGGTCTTCCGCAGGAGCCTGGCAGTAGGCCTATGCTTCTCACACACACCCTCTCAGTAAGGGAGGGAGAGCTGGCACCTGCACTCAGCCTTTCCAGCGGGAGACAGGGAGAAGGAATGGAGGTCACCTTTGGGGCAGGCAGGCGACAAGACCCCCAGCCGCCTCCCTGTGAAAGTGTCCCTGATGCTCCACTGGTCTTCAGTGCCTTTTGTGTATTTCCACCACTCTCTCCTTGTGCCTCCGGGACTGATCTGCCACCATCTGTATCCCTCAGTAGACAAAGCTCCTTGAGGCCAGGTTGTGGTTTCTCGTCATCCCGTCAGCATGGTGCCGCAGACCAGACACAGAAAGCTCCATCAGCGTTTGCTGAAAAGAGTTCTCATTTTAATTCATTCCTTTGTTGAACTTACTCAACAAAAATGGACCATGTGTCCCCCGGGCCCACAGGTTCAAGTGCGCCAGTGAACGGACGCGAAGACCAATGCTCGCAAGGTGCTGGGGGCCAGAGAGGGTCACCTCGCTCCAAGGTGCCTGCGTCCAGGAACTCTGCCTGCTCCTAAGTCTACTTTGGCAGCCAGGGTTTCCTTTGCACCACAACGAATGAAAGTCACGCAGAAATGTGACTTTGTGAAAATGATACATCTATCTCACTTCACTTCAACGTAATGTAATATCACTAATATTAATAATTCTAGCTCTAGAAATTGTACCAGTCTCCCAAAGAAAGAGTCCTTGACCCAAAATATCAGAGGATATTAAACTGAGAAATGATCTACTGATGCAAATCATTAAATCTATTTGCATTTGCTTACTGAACCCTATCGCAGAAATTAAACTCCATGCGGTGGGAAGCCGGCTGCGCATGGTTAAGAGGAGACATCGTGGTGGATCCAAGCTCTATGTCATTAATTTTCCCACTTTCCCTCATTAACAAGTAAAATGTTTTTACTGCTTGAAAAGTTTTAATAAATAGAAAAAACCAGGGCAGCTGACATAGGTTTTCATGTAATATACAAGGGCTTTTAATATTTTTACATACATTAATGAAAAAGCCAGGAAAAAACGTTAAAAGGTGACATACGTGGGGAAAAACAAAAAGAGCAGCCTGCAGAAAAGGACGTACTGCTTCCACTTCTGTGCCCTTGACTCTGGCAGCTGTGCCCAGTCCTCACGGACATCAACAGAAGGGGACCGCGTGGCCCTGCCCTCGGCCAGCCTCTCCCTGCCATCAGTGGCCCTGAAGTCTCAGGAACTCGAGCAAGGCAGTCGTTCACAGCCGGCCAAACACGTCCCCCGCTGACCAGACGATGTGCCTGAGACCCGGAATTCTCCACCAAGACCAAAGTGATGAACTGACACCAGTACAGAGACCAACTACGAGGCCCAGTCCTCATGGAGAAATCCCACACACACGTGAACATGTACGTAATTTAGCTAAAGACTCAGACTTCTGCGATATTGAAGGCTTTGAAAGCCACAAACCCACGTCTGTGGCAACTTCCACTCTCACTGACCTCTGGGGTGCAGGAGGCCCAGGCCCAGGGGTCACACAGGTCTGTGCCGAGTTATCCTCCCCGACTGGCCAACCACCCGGGCAAGCGGCGTCATGGTGACATAGCTCAAGCCACAGAGGGCCCCGCCAGGTCTGCACTGCCAGCAGCTGTAGGACCACAGTCATGGCCCAGCGGTACCCATGTGGGGAGCCTGCCCCTCCCACATGTTCAGGGAACGGAGTGCTTGGCCATCAGGGGGTGGGCAGCCATGGCCTCCCCTCCTGTCTGTGGCCCCACTGGCCTTCCTCTCAGCAGGCCCCCCTTAGTGGGTCAGTTTCCGCAGTTAAAACAGTCACCTATTTTTTGGCCCATAACCCTGGGAGGAGAGCTGTCCTTCGGTTCTTCTTATCCTGGTCCCATGACCACCAAGCTTCTGATCATTATCCCACAGACACAGCCTGAGCCCCACTTCCGGCAAGCCTGGGCTGAACATGGCAGCAAGGAGGCTGCCCACACCCTGGGGACTCGCCTTTGATACTCAGCGTGGTTCTTGTGGCCTGGGGTCACTCTTGGACAGCAAGGGGTGCACTTCCCAGGCGAGCACAGGCCGGGCACAGCAGGCTATGCCTGACCCCTCTGGCTTTCTCTAAGGCATGTTCCATGGGTCTGCTACAGATTTTCTGATGCTGGTTTGATATTTGGGTTTTGATCACTGCAACCAATGGTGGGGTCTGGTAAATAAACAAATAGACAGTAAGGAAAGAGTACAATGTCAGTACAGGTGAAAACATCTGAGAAACTTACAGAGATAGAATATCAGCGTGGAAAACATGGAGCCTTGAAACGATGCAAAAATAATCAAAACATAAAGAGCAACCCACATCTACCTCGAGTTGTCAGACTGGGGATGAGGGCTCCTGGGGGCAGCGGCAAGCATGGTGGGCCTGCTTCCCGAGGGTGCTCCGGTCTGTGGCAGCTGATGCTCTTCCTGAAGTCACCTCTCCATCCCTCCCTCTGCCCCACCTATCACCCCCAGGCCCTTTTGTCTGTCCTAGCCACAACTCTACCTACCTATTAACCTTCCTCCACCTTCTCTCAAAAGTCCAATCACACCATAAAGGAGATGGTGACAAGGTGCAAAAAGCCAAATGGTTAACCCAGTATCCTTTAAATGCTCATTAATGTAAAAACGGCGCCTTTCTTCAGAGCGTCTCTCCACCTCACAGTGCACTGTGCATGTACTTGGGTCCTGTTTTCACTAATGATACCTCCCCACATTTGTGCAAATAGTTCTGTTTCTTTGAATTCCTTCCCATTGATCATCAACACCTGTCCGCCATGGTTCTGCAGCTGCCCTGCACCTTTGGGACTCGGATTTCTCACAGGGAATGAGACTGGGACAGGGGAGACACAGGGCCCTACCTGAAATAGCTCCATGTCCTGATGCAGAAGCGCCCAGAGGCCCACCTGCCCTCCAGGCCGAAACAGCACTACCAACGTCGGCAGAGGGTTCTGGCCTCAGGGGTCTTCGGACACTCCTTCTCTTGGCTTGGAGGAACCCACACAAGGTGTGTTGGCACCAAGACGGAAAGGAGTAGGGTGGGTGCCAGGGGATGGGCTGGCTGAAATGGGGAGTCAGTGTTTAATGGGTACTGGTTTCAGTTTTGCAAGACAGAAAATTCTGGAGATGAAGCCAGGCACGGTGGCTCACGCCTGTAATCCCAGCACTTTGGGAGGCCGAGGAAGGTGGATCGCCTGAGGTCAGGAGTTAGAGACCATCCTGGCAACATGGTGAAACCCCGCCTCTACTAAAAACACAAAAATTAGCCAGGCATGGTGGCACACACCGGTAATCCCAGCTACTTGGGAGGCTGAGGCATGAGAATCACTTGAACCCAGGAGACGGAGGTTGCAGTGAGCTGAGACCGTGCCACAGTACTCCAGCCTAGGAGACAGAGTGAGACTAAGTCTCAAAAAAAAAAAAAAAAAAAAAAAAAAGAAAAGAATCAAAACACAGAAACATTCTGGTGATGGGTGGTGGTGATGGCTGCAGAACACTGTGAACCCACTAACATTGCTCAACTGCGCACTCACAAACGGCACCAACATGGTTCAACTGCGCACTCACAAACAGCACTAACGTCGCTCAACTGCGCGCTTACGAACGGCACCAACTAACATCACTCAACTGCACGCTCACAAACAGTACCAACGTCGCTCAACTACGCGCTCACAAACGGCACCAACATCACTCAACTGTGCGTTCACAAACGGCACCAACTAACATCACTCAACTGCACGCTCACAAACGGTACCAACGTCGCTCAACTACACGCCCACAAACGGCATCAACTAACATCGCTCAACTGCACGCTCACGAACGGCACCAACTAACATCGCTCAACTGCGTGCTCACAAACAGCACCAACATCCTCAACTGTGCGTTCACAAACGGCGCCAACATCGCTCAACTGCGCGCTCACAAACGGCACCAACTAACATCGCTCAACTGCACGCTCACAAATGCCGCCAACGTCGTTCAACTGCACACTCACAAACGGTGCCAACGTCGCTCAACTGCACACTCACAAACGGCACCAACTAACCACTCAACTGCGTGCTCACAAATGGCACCAACATCGCTCAACTGCACGCTCACGAACGGCACCAACGTTGTTCAACTGCACGCTCACGAACAGCACCAACGTCGTTCAACTGCACGCTCATGAACGGCGCCAACGGCGCTCAACTGCGCGCTCACAAACGGTGCCAACATCACTCAACTGTGCGCTCACAAACGGCACCAACTAACATCACTCAACTGCATGCTCACAAATGGCAACTGTGGGAAACCTTAAGTGACATATTTTCATCACAGGAAACCGTGTAGTTGGGTCAAAACAATATTTATTATACAGGCAGAAGGGATTTCTCCTTCCCTAGTGAAAAGTTTGTGATTTTACTGTCCTGAGTGGGTAACCATTCACCGAAATAAACAGAAGGCCTGGCCCTACTTATTATCCAGAGCACATGATGACAATTTCTCTGTAATTTATACCTCTGCTCCTCCATATCAGACAAATAAACTGTAAATGGATTTTAAAAAGAGAAAATATTATACATATTTTCGTTTTGTGAATTCATACAATCCCCATAACGCTTTGGGATGAGTGCAGTAGACGCCCTTTAAAATGGACCTCTCCTCTGGGCTTCTAGCAGCGGCCGTGATTCTTTTAAATACACCACCAAAGTCATACTCAGACAAAAAAATTTACCATCTCTAGACTGCTTAACCAGCAAAACTGTTCCAGCTTGCAAACACAGATGACACTTCATGCAAGCGAACTAATTTCCTTGGACACAATTTGTCAAAAAGAAAAGAGAAAAAGAAGAAAACTCCTATTGACATGTTAGGCTAAAGTGACTTTAAGAGTTTGTAATAATAGATGCAGATGGGGACCCCACATTGGGAACATTTTATTGCTTATATTTTAAATTCAGGAACTTCATAAATCCAGAACATGCTTCTCGCCCTCAGATATTAAGGCTAAAAATGCAACCATAAAGTTGTTTGTCAATTTCTTCTCCAGAAGGCAATTTACTGCTGACGGTATTATGTCTAAGCATATGGATCTGCAGGCAATAAAAATCTGGAGGGCTCTTGAAAACTCTGATGCAAAAAATGAGAGGATATCACATGATTAATTATGCCTTTAATACGAGATTCTAGGAGACGGTCTGATAAAGTTAGGGGAGAAAAGCTGCAAAACTGAAGAAGAACGGAAGGAAATGGATCAACCATTCTGAGGGAGGAACCTCATCCTTATTCCAACACAGTGCCTCCAACAGGCACCAAGCAGACAGGGCATTCACTGATGTCGACACGCTGAAATCCGTCCACACACTCTCATTTCTTTCCTTCAACATATTTGCCAAACTTAGTAAGTAAATGAATTCTAACAAAGAAACCAGCTATTTATGACATCAATTATAGAAAATGCCACAACAGGGCAACTTCTAGAGACCGGAGGCCAGGCCCCGACCCATTCTCGGTGCTCCCACCTCCAGCCCATCTTCGTGCCTCCCAGGCTCCCACAGGGCCTGGACCTGCCTCCTCTCCTGGCCTGGTCTCCAGGGTCTCTTTGCCCTAATGGTCCTTGCATTTATTTGCGTTCATGTCAAAGCTACCTCCCCAGCCCCTCCTGAAAGCTGCAAGTGGGACTGACGCCTCTCCCCACTGCCCCCAGCACCCTGCACAGCCCACAGGCAAAGCAGACGCCAGGCTGCCTGCAGGACCAGCCAACAAGGAGGCTTTCAGCACCGCTTCTGGTGAGAAGGGTGTCACGGTCTCAAAATATTATTTTCAATAAAAGTTTTGTTTACCTAGAGAAGATTTAAACACACCAAAAACTTTGAAGGAAATAAGTGGCCCAGTTTTCTTTTTAATAAAAGCAGTGCTGGGTTGTACAATAACTCTTCCAAACAGAGCCACTGAACAGGATAAAATAAAGATCAGAAAGCTCAGTATTTTTCCAGGTGATTTTTAGAAAGGAAAAACCACTATTTGGAGGAGGCCACTTTTGGGGTATCTGTGATAATTCGGAAGAATGATAAACAGTTTCTTTTTCTCTAGTTTCAGGAACATATATTTTTAGTGGCAGGAATATTAAAGTAGGACAAAATGTCTTGTAATGTACATATACAAACACCTACTTATACACAGCATTTTTCTATGAGGGATGAACAAGGGAAAGAGTCAGCATACCCCAAACCTTGTATTTTCCTACTATAATGGGTTAAGCCTTAAAAACATGTTTCTCCTCATAATTGCATCCTTCTAGGACTGTTTATATTCCACTTTTAGCTTGTCTAAACACCCCGGCAGAAAACTCTGTGGCTGGAATGTGCATACTCCACATACAAAAAGCCCTCACCTGGCGACCATGTGCCAACCTTCGGCTGGCAGGAGACCTCACCAGACGACGCATCAGCTTCTTGGGAACAAGAACAAGTGTTGCCTCCCATAGCTGTGCTCTCAGCCCCGTCCTTCTCCAGCCCCACCTGACCAGTGCAAATTTGGTTAGAAGACGCCTCTAGAACGAGCAGAAGGCTTGCTTTAGTAGCTGAAGGCTTAAATGGCTGTTCTGCCAGAAGCCGTGAACACTTCCCAGGGTTACTCGAAGGGAATGCAGAGAGAGAGCATTTTCTCAACGCTTCACCCGCCCCAGCCAACCAAGGGCGGGAGGATAGCTTTCTGGAAGAACGCACAGGAAACACAGCTTTGAAAGCAGTAATGTGGATTCCATCAAGAACAATCACTGCAAGAAAACGGTAATCCCCTGCCCCGTCCAGCCCCCGGCACACACTACGAGCTTGTATTCTGCCAATGGACGCCGGAAATTAAAGTCACTGCCAGGTAGGCAGAAGGATCAGTGTTCTCCAGAACCAGTCCACGAACCTGCAGGTGTACTGAAGTCATACAGTACATAAGCCTTTCTACTTCCAAATATTTGCATGTGTATGTTTTGTGCGTGTGGATCAGATGGGGTAGGAGAGGAAACGGGGCAGGTGAGTCTCTTGCTGATGTGTATGGACAGAGAGACTGGGGTTCTCAGAGAGGTCCTCAGTGAACCAGAGATGACACTGTAAGAGAAGAAGTGGGTAAACGTCCCCAGCAGGCTGCACAGACACAGTGAAATCGTGACACAGGACACTGCGGAACAAAGCTAGACCTCCTCTCGACAGCCTTTGAGTTGTAACTATGATTTCGGTTCTACTTAGAGAGCATGGCCCAGTCTAGAGGGAGATCGAAGAAACGTCCTTGTCAGAAGAACACTACTGCAGTGTGATAAACTGTGTTTCTGCAGAGGACATTCTCTCCCTCCTGTCCACCCCAACCCTGACACAGAGCTCCAAGAACAAATCTAGAACTTGGGGTGTTTGGGGTGAAGGAGACTCACCTTTGGCTCGGTGTCCCCGTGAGCCACCCCCGTGTTCTATTTGATTCACTTTGTTCTGTGATGGAACCATTTCCAGTTCAGACATATGCTGAGCAAACAGCATTTAGCTGGCATCCCGAAGTCACACTAATCAAACACGGCGTGTCGGTCTCAAAGCAGCCCAGGTGCCAAGGAATTCTCATGTTCAGGGCCTGAAGACGACCTGACGTCAGTGTTCCACCCGCTGCGCCCTGCCACGGAGAGGCGAGGTGCTCCTCTCGGGGAAGCTCTGGGCAATCTGGGCACAATACCCACCTCTCTCCTTTCAGCCTCCTGGCTCCATTCTCTCTCTGTCCTTCTTCATTTTTTTTCAGTCTCCATTGGTAGTTCTTCATGGCCACCCACCTGTTAAACTGTTCCTCCAGGTCCTTCATTTCTTTTCCTGAAGTTCTTCTTTGCTCGCCTCTCCCCTAGTCCTGGGAGGAAGCACCACCCTGTCAGATGCCCAACAGAGGGCTCGCAGCCTCTTAACTGCCTCCTTCTGCTACCCCTCCACGCCCCTATACCCTGTCAGTGGCCAGGGCCTGCTGGTTCACTACCCAACGATGCCCTAACTCGGTCAGCCCCATTCAGCTCTGTGGCCGGTCACCTAGGCTCGGGCCCCTGCCAGCTGCTGTCTTGAGGAATTCACCAATCTCGAGGTGTGGAACAGCCCACTTCCCTGTCTGCCCCTGCCTGCTCCTCTGCCCCTGCCTGCCCCTGAGCTGGGTGGGCTTGGGCTGCAGGTGGGGCTGCACATTCCGGCCCCTCCCCAACCCCATGCAGGGCCTGCCATCCGGTCTGACACAGAGCAGGGCCCTCGCATGTTTAGAGAATGAGCGAATAAATGACAGAAGCTCACTGAATCCTAAACGTATTCACAATGTTTTTATCGCAAAAAGACCCACTTCTGTTACTTGTAGAGCAACTGGAAATAAAAATTCTGGATGAATCTGCCAAAAGACAATGCTTCAGTTCAATTCAAAAATTAAACTCATTTAACCTTTAACTCAATTTAAATTCTGAACTGATCAGCACGCAAGAGCTACCCTGTACATTAATATCAAGGAGCTGATCTAATTACTGATACAATTTTACATTTAACAAACCAAGTATACTGTGGGAGTTTAGAGCTTAAATGACATGAACACTTTTAAAACAAAAACTGAAAACTATTCATTAGTTGCAGACAGTTTAAATATCAGAAAATATTACTTAAAGACATAGGAAGAATAAAAAAGTATTCCAGAAATCAAATTTCAGAGTATGATAGGTGTGTGTCAGCAGTCGTAGAGGTTGTGCTTTTGCAAAAGGAGAGGGAGGCTGGCCCGAGATGCAACGGCATCCTGAGGATGGCGTCCACAGACGTGGCCCTGAGTAACTACCACCACCATTCTTGTTTCGTATCAGCTTTTTCTCCTCTAAAACAGCACATCACCGTCCAACGAGCTCTAATACCAGCACGTATGCGAGCTCACGTCGTAACTTTACAATGACTCCATGTGTACGGTAGGCGAGTGATATCACGAGGACAAACCCAGTGCTGAGCCTGAACTTCCAAATCTGACATTACCTGGAGGACACTGGCCCTCAGGCCCCAGGACAACACTGACTTGAGTTCCTACTGACCAAGCCCCAATCAGGACGGTCTCAGAGGCTCCCTCAACTGCAGACAAGAGTCATAGAGGATTTCACAGGAGAACAATGGTCACCCCCAGAGTGGTAGTCTCTAATGCAAGTTCAGCTAAGTAGAGGGAATACCCACTTCTTCCCCCAAGTCTTCCCCAGGACCCTGTAACCCACCATCCCTCACCCCATCTCCATTTCTCTTATTGATAAAGGGACATCAATGCCAACAACTTCACAGAGGGGTCCCGAGGATGAAGTGCAGTGACGGAAGGACACCTCCTCCCACCAGGCCAGACAGACGAAGCAGGGGCTGTTCCACAGGTGCCAGTCCCTCCAAGTCTCCACTTCCTTGGCATCTGCCTGACCCCTGGCCACGCCACCTCTTCTGGGAGAAACAGAGACTCCAGGAGGAAACGGAAATGGCCTCTGAGATGTTTCTGTGGGATACTGTCAGAAATGCCACACTTGGCGTTTCTCACAGGGGTTCATTGAGCCTCATTTCCCATACAATGTGGACAAGCCCGTTCACCAGCTTTTCAAGACCACAACTAATTAGAAGCAGCAAACTGCCATGAGGTGAGGGGACTGAAAGGCAGGCAATGCAAGCCCGGTGCAGACACGGGGCCGGGGTCCGCAGGGCCAGACTCTTCGCAACAGACGCTGATCAGCAGGAGAGGCGTGGCCCACCCATGCAGCAGGGCAGTGAGGGCCAGGGCCCAACTCCGCAGGGCGCCAGGGCCATCAAGAAAGGGCACTGTCATCTTGGCCAATCCCATCAAGGTTGGCTGTTGCAAGATTACGAATCCGAGACAGGATTTTGTGCACAGGGCCACACCCAAACCCCACAAGCCTCTAAGCTGGGCCCAAGGCCATGCTGGGGCTTCCTGAGGGTGAAAGCCGCAGTCTGAAGACAACCTGGAAACACCAGGGATTTGAGCCAAGAAGTGACCTTCCTGAAACCTGAACAGACGCCGATGCTGCCTGTGGCGGCAACGTGCCTATCCGGTGGCTGCCACTTCCGGGATCTTTCCTCCCCCGGCCTGCAAGTCACACGATGTAATTCTTGATGAGAACTGGATTGTGCCAAGGTTCCGTGTTTCCTCCTCATGAAAACAGAGAAAGGCTCTCTGTGGCCACATAAAGGAGAGAGGGGCATGATCTCTCTGGAAAAGCTGCCCTCCCTTCACAAGCAGAGCTGAACAGCGGTGAAGCCCAGTGACTCTGAAATGGAAACTTATTGTTAAGAGCAGGGATTTAAGGGGTTTTATTTTAACATGCCAGACAGGCAGAAACATCCACCTCTCTCTGCTTCAATTAACCCATTTACCTGTTACTCTAAAGTGCTCTTTTATTCCAAATGTTGGAAACCTAAAAAATCTTTTGCTCTGACAGTTTGGTTCATATTCTGAACTCAGATATTTGTAGTTATCATTCACCCATTCTTTTCTTCCTTCCAAGAGGTTCCTGGCAGACTTAAAATTAAATGAACAAGTTTGCTTCTGACTCATGGACACAGGCACACACATTTGTCATCTCTGTCTCCTTGTAACACAGTTACAGAATTGACAGAAATAAAACTTTTGCATTGCTTTTTTTTTTCCCTTAGATGAGTCCAGAACATAAGGACCCTGAATCTCAGTGACACTTGTTTAAATACCATCCACCTGGCTGCCACCACTGTCTACTCTGCCCCCAGGTCAGCACAGAACCAGCTGCGGGGAGAAAATGTCAAGAGCACAGAAGCTGGTGAGGTCGTGCATTGTTCAGGTTTGATTTTCTAGATCAGAAACCATACAACAATTTCACAGTGCATCACGGAACCTCGCTCTTCTATGGCCAGGCAGCACTGTCCTGGGGTGGACGGGCCGGTGCTCCACAGCCTGGGATTCTCGGCAGTGCTGTAGAGAGGAGCTCTGACCTGCCCTTTCAGCTGCCAATCAGAGGAGCACAGCGAACTTCATCATTCACAACTCAGAAGGCTCAGTGTGCAGAACCTGCCTCCCATCACGCAACGGCAGGGTTTTCACGCCATACGCTCACTTAAAAGCATATTATGCTGCCTCCCTATATTTTACTAAGGTCCAAGAGCTGCTACTTCACAGGCTGCACTAACACCTCTGCAGGCCCCACGTGCAGCACTGTGTGTCCGGGGGCCCGCAGTTGACCCCCATCGCACCCTCTCATCACAGACCATAAGAATTCATCACAAGGACCTGTGGAGCGGAGAAACACCGTGGCTTCCTGTCTTGTCTCTTCAGCCGTCAAACCTGAAAGACGAGGCCACCATCAGCCTGAAAGACGAGGCCACCATCAGCCTGAAAGACGAGGCCACCATCAGCCTGAAAGACGAGGCCACCATCAGCCTGAAAGACGAGGCCACCATCAGCCTGAAAGACGAGGCCACCATCAACCTGAAAGACGAGGCCACTGTCTGGCTTCTAAAGGACACTGCACTATAAATGTTTAGCATGGGGTGAAGTATACGCGCAATTTGTGTTATTGATAACATAAGGCACAAGAGGAACTCCCTATCCACCACTGATCATTTACCCCTCTCAGGCAGAAACGGGAGGCGACATCCGTCAGCACGGACGGGCCTCACCAACACGGAATGGCAGAGCCAGCGGGGGCGCGAACAAGGGGTTCCAGGCTCGCCAGGGCACTCAGCCACTCGTTTTTGAAAAACAGACGACTTCTATAAAGCCAAGGAGCGCCTGGCAAGTTTTCCTCCCAGAAACATGCTTATTTGACTCAAGAGACCTCCTTAAGGAACACTCTGTAAAGTAAAATAATTACATTTTTTAAGCACATACAACACAAATCATTATTCCACGGCACTGAGGAAAAGCAATGAGACAGCTGAACTTGCCGCAGGTAAAAGTCCTACAGAGCGCGTTTTTTTGGATGTTATTTTTACTGGGAGTGCTTCTCTGAGTGTTTGTCCTTAAGAACAGTTTCTTCTCCTCCTTGAAAGATCAATTATAATAACGTGAATGCGGCAAGTGTCTGTATTAATTTCCCAATCTGTCAGAAAAAACGAATTCATGAAGTTCCCAGGAAGGTTCTCGTGGCCCGTGGACCTTGAGGAACCATCCGACTGGCACCGGTCAGACCGACCTGCACAGAGGGGCCGCGGGGATAAGCAGCAGCACGGACTCGGCAGGTGCACATACCAAGCCAGCCGGGACCCCATGCACTGCTGAGGGTCGACTGAGTTCTTGAACATATTTAGAGATTAGTGGGAAAGAGGCAAAACGCAGGTCACTTCCTGCTGCAGCTGCCTTCGGGAAGCTCAAAGGCATCTTCACGCTTTCCACAGGGCATGTTTCAAGGGCAGAATCTCACAGGGCATCCAATGTCATCAGACAACTCCCCTCCCAGGTTCAACACAGAGGCCCTGCAGGATACGTTCTCACGTTCCAGAGGGTCTAGGGCCAGGCCAGCCTCGCTGGTGACTGGAGCCCCTATCTGTCCAGCCAGCCAGGTGCTCAGAAGAGGGTCAGGCCCAACCTGCATGCCCCACCCAGCCTCAACCCAAGGGCTGGCTGGGCCAGATGCCAAAAGCAGACCCACCAACCCTGCAAACGGATCCCTACCCTGAAGACAGAAAAAGAGCCTCTGCAGTAGCAGACAGACTGTGTGTAGTCCTCACATTTTCCCAAATACAGAAAGTTTTACAGTGCTTTAGTTGGATTGGACTCTTTCAGCTTTTCCAGTATTACATTCCTATATTTTTCTGAAAAAAGGTTTATGTGAAAAAAAACAAAAGAATGAAAAACAAGGGTAAGCCCTTGGTAAGTGAAAGATGAACCCCCTCAGCTCCCCAGCATCCAAGATCTAGAAGTCCTACTGCTACTATTTTTGTAATCTAAGTATGACCCAGGGTGATATGGTCCATTTTTTCAAGTAATCAAATACGGCAATCAACATTATGGAAAACTAAACAAGCCCCAAAATAACATTAGAAAAATAAACACATACCGCCTGGCCCCTCTCATTAGACTGTGGGCACTGCAGGGAATCTGACGAGGTCAGAGCTCTGCAGCCGCGGGAAGATGGCGCGGGGGAGCTGCTCCGCTCTGGCAGAGGCCAAGCGCTCCTGGATGTGATGGCATTCACAGAAACCTGATACTGTCAGGCACTTATGAAACTAACTTAAAAGCAGCTTATGTTGCTTCCCTTTTGGAAACTATGCCACTTTCCCAACGGATGTGCTTCTCACACACGTTTTTAGGGAGGGAAAGGTAACTAGGCAAGGAAGTCGTTGGTCCCCGCGCGAAGCCACACACAGGAAAATGGATTCACCTGGGGAGCGGGAAACACACTTTGTACAGAAGCACAGATGCAACGTCACTGAAGAAGGCCCAACGGTCAACCTGTAATTTATCTACTAAAGAAAGAAACACCCGTTCAGAGGAAGCAAGGACCACCCTGGGACTCAGAGGCACTCGGAAAAGGTGAGGGCAGGGGCCAGAGCCAGTAGGACGCTGCCCCAAATCCCGGCAGTCACTGTCACTCAGCAACCAGAGGACAGCAGCCACACAGGGCACAGATGGCTCCAGGGGGAGCACCCCGAGATGAGTGAAGGCAGCACCCAATTCTACTAAACCAGGAAGCTTCACAGAAGACTTCTGACACCAGACCCAGATGGCGTCCAAGGTGCATTCATCTCACAATCTGGGGATAAAGTAATATCAATCCAACCCTTACTCTTTCAGAAAATAGAACAGGGAATGCTTCCAAACTGATTTGTCAGCAGAATGAGCCTAATTCCAAAACAAGACAAAGATATTACCAAAAAAAGAGAAAAGTATACACCTGGTTTAAAATTCTAAAAATTTATTCTACCAAATTTAAAGAATAAAGGAGAAAGATTACATGACTCTGTCAACGCATACATGAAAATCACTTGACAAAATTCCACCCAGTGAGGAAGATGCCTCCGAAACCCAAAATGGGGAGTATGAGCCCTCACTGGTGAAATCCTGCAAGCTCCCCAAACCAGGAACCAGGGAGGACGTCCGTCGTCGCCACCCTCACTGGTCATCCTGGAGGGTTCTGGACAGCTCAGTAGAAGAAATTAAAAGCATAAAGATCAGAAAGGAAGATGCATATTGTCTTTATTCATAGACATCATGAATTTTTATACAGAATCCTAAGCAATCTCAAAACCCTGGAACAAATACATGAATGAGTCAAGATTCCAGAATATAAGATCAACATACAAGTCAGTTGTTAAATACAAGCAGCAATAAATTAAAAGGTTAAAAAATTTCAACCTAATTTAGAATACCATCAAGAACAAAGTATTTAGAAATGGAGTTTGCCAGATGAGCAAAGCCTCCAGGCAGAAAAACCATCCAATGCTGCTGAGGACAATGAAAGAACGTAAACAAATGCAGATGCCAGTCGAAGCCGGGAACTGACGCCTTCAATACCAAGACGTCAACCTTCCAAAATTGACACCCAGGTTCAATGAACTCCCAATCGAAATCCCAAAAAGAATCACTGCAGAAATTTACACCTGAATTCTAAAAGTAATATGCAAACTTAAGAGACGCAGAAGCCAAATGATTTAAAAATAAATAAATTTAGAGGACTCACGGACTCACATTACCTGGCATCAACATGTATCACAAAGCTACCTAACCAGGCCAGTGTGGAACGGGTACAGAACAGGCAAAGGTAGGCTGAACCAAACAGAGCAAAACTAGAAACAGGCTCACACACCCATGGTCAAATGATGGTAATTCAATGAAGAAGAGAGACAATTTTTATTTTCCAACAAATGATACTAAAACAATTAAATAGCTACAGGGAAAAAATAAACTCTATACCTCACAAAAAGGTAATTCAAAATGGATCACATATCTAAACATTAAAAAAAAAAAACTACAAAGCTTTTAAAAGAAATTACAGGAGAATGAATTTCAGAAATTACAGTAGGCAAATATTTCTTACAGAGAACACAAAAAGTCTTAAACAAAAGGGGAAAAAAAGACATATGGACTTGTTCAAAATTTAAAACCTCTTCTCATCAAAAGACACTATTAGAAAAACAAAAAAGCAGACCTCCAGCTTGTCAGAAAATCATCACAATACATGCATGTGACAAAAGTCTCCTAACCAGAACCACAAATCAGTAACAACAACAAACACACAAACAAGAAAGCTCTAATTTTAAAATAGGCAAAAGGTGGCCAGGCACAGGGGCTCACGCCTGTAATCCCAGCACTTTGGGAGGCCAAGACAGGCAGATCACAAGATCAGGAGTTAGAGACCAGCCTGACCAACATGGTGAAATCCCATCTCTACTAAAAATACAAAAATTAGCCGGGCAAGGTGGTGGGCGCCTGTAATCCCAGCTACTCGGGAGGCCGAGGCAGGAGAACTGTCTGAACTCAGGAGGTGGAGGGTGCAGTGAGCTGAGATTGCACCACTGCACTACAGCCTAGGCGACAGAGCAAGCCTCCATCTTAAAACAATAAAAAATAAAAAATAGGCAAAGGACTTGAGTAGATATTTCACAAAGAAAACACAGGAATGGCCAAGACTTCATCAGGATAAGTCATCGGCAAAGTGCAAATTAGAACCACAATGAGATAATACTTTATACCAGCCAAAATGGCTAAAAGCTGAAAAACTGACACCACCAAGTACTGCCAAGAACGTGGAGTAACTGAAACGCACACTGCTAGTGGAAATTTAAGATGATACTGCTCTGAAGAAAGTTTTGGCAATTTCTTGTCAAGTTAAACATGCATTTGCCATCCAGCCCAGCAATTCCACACTCAGGAATTTACTCAGGAGAAATGGAAACAAAAATTCGCAAAGAAGACTGACTTAAGGGGGCACAAGGGAACTTTCTGGAATGTTCTGTATCTTGAATGTTCTATGTCTTCGGTGGTGGTTATATGGTTGTATGCTTTTGTCAAAAACCATTGAATTGTACACTTGAAATCTTAAGTCTTCTATGTAATTTTTACCTAAATTTAAAAAATGATACAATGTTAAACTTAATTGAATATTCATATAGTTTTATATACTATTCTCAAACTTTTAAATGCTCCCCCCACCAAAATTAACTGTGCACACTAACACTGCTGGCTGCCCCCCAAATCCCACTCCTTCCTTACTCACAGTACACCTAATTTTAGCCCATATATGACACTTCCTCCTTTCTTTCTCCCCTACCTGTGGCTTGGGCCCAGCGCCGTCTTGAAGCACCAGGGAAGGGACCACCATCTGGAGACCCCGAGAGGAAAGCTCAGAGGAGCCCAAGTTCCCAGAAGCCATGAAGGCAACAGCCCCAGCTACCACGGTTTGTCTACAGGTGTGTCTTCAAGTGAGCAATCAGCCAGATCGTATTCAGGAGTCAGCATTATTTCAGGGCTGTTGTTACACCTGAACCTGATCCTAACTTGATTCAGAAAGTTCATAAAGTAGAAATTCAAAATTAAGCCTCTTCATCCTATTTGCATAATCCACAATGGGCATTTAACTAAACATATCTTACAATGTTTGTTGTTTTTGTTTTGTTTTCCTTTTTCTTCCCCAAATTCACTTTGTACCTTTACTTTTTCCCAAAAGAAAAAAAACCAACACATAATTTCTATGATTTATTGTGCAACTGAACATGCTAAAAGACAAAATGACATTTTCCCCTACAAATTATTTGGTGCCTGTGATTTTCTGAACACTATAGCCAGATGGTTCTCATAGAAATTGAAAAGAGTGTATTCACATAGTTCAAAGGTTTGCTTATTTTTTGGTCTCAAAAAGACTATATTGATTGTAACGTGCAGCTCTACAGGAAAAATCTCGACAGCAGAGGTGAGTGCTGATATTTATGACTGCACTTGTGCTCATTACGGCTGTCTCTGACAGGGGTCCATTAAAATCAATTTTTATGTTTCTTATGTATTTTCTTTATCTAATGTTCTTGGCATTGTGTTTATTAGCCAGTTAAGAGAAACACCAAGCATAGGAGTGGGTGTTTTTTTTCTTCTTGTCAGAAATAACAAGACCTACAATTTTAATAGAATGAACGGAGGAAATTAAATGTTACATTTCAAAGCAAAACATTAAGGAGTGCTTTACATTTTTTGTTTTTGCAGTTAGAGAAATACAGTGGGAGCTGTTCACAAAAACAGAGACACGTACGCTTTAAGAAATGACAAGACCCTAAAGCCATGCTGAAAAGGGGCTTTCGGCCCTTCCCCAGGCAGGGCTGTCCTCAGCCACACCCGCGCCAAGGGTCTGACCACGGCTTTCAGAGGGCAAGTGGGCCTCCTGGTTAAGGAATTCCAGAACATCAAGCAGTCCTAGTATGAAAGTCACCTGGCAGACTCTGGCGGAACAGGGAACCCTGGTCTGGATTTTTCTTTTTTTTCAATCAAGATTAATCCTGTATCTCCCTGTCTCTAAATTTCTAGAGACATATGCTGAAGAACCAAAATGTTCAATGCTCATCACCAACCAACTCCTCTGTAAACATACACATTAATCAAACATCTTGGAGCTACTAATGAAAGGGTATGAAGGGCATGGCCCTGGGTTCATCGGAGGCGGAGGGCTTCTGGACAACACACAGGGAAGCTGCAAATGCAGGAGCCATCGCAGCACGCTGTTTTGAGAGACAGGCTCGTGGCTGCGGTTGTGGGGGTAAGGCTATGTGTTACCCTGTGATCGATGGAAAACAAGCAGTTGTCACATATACTCCTCAGCCGCTTCAGCATGTGCAGTATACGGGATCATGCAGGTTCGTACTTACTCAGCTTTAGGCGTCCCCTTGCCCAGGAGCTTTATTTCGTGCAGACCCTGCTCACAACCAGACAGCTCCAGCTTCCCCAGAGGGCTGTCCAGCACGGTGCGTTTCATTTCACAGGCCTTGTCCATTTTTCCAAGTACCTAAACAGAAACAGTTTTTAAGACAAAGTGTATATGAAGAGGCTGGTCGTATATATAACACAACAGAAGTACTGGTTAAGACACAAAATATATTCCAAAGCTTTTTCCTAATTTTTGGAATCATATGATGCGTCATTTCTACAATATGGTTACCGGGAAGACAGAAAATTACCACAATTACCTAGAGCAGCCAACCAATACTACAATCTCCTGTTATTTCCTAAAATTACTGTATCCCGATTCTTCTTTTTTATGTTAAACCAATGCGTCATTGAAGGAAGCTGACCTGGTAAGAGCTCCTTTTAAATAATACCCACAACTAAGCTCACTTTGTTTTACTAAAACAATTAATAAAACAACTACCATAAACAATAAATCCCAAAGACAAACTGTTCAATATTTGGAATAAAGTACATTTTAGAATGAAGCTTGTATGCAACGACTTACAGAAAGATTCAACTCAGCACCTACGCCACGACACCTGTGTTAGGAGCCAGCCCGAGAGGATGAGCAATGCGGGGGTAAATTAAATGTGCTGTGGAGAGCACATTTAATTTACATTTAAAGAGATGTACAAGGCTGGGTGCAGTGGCTCATGCCTGTAATCCCAGCACTTTAGAAGGCCGAGAGGCTGGGCGCAGTGGCTCATGCCTGTAATCCCAGCACTTTGGAAGGCCGAGAGAGGAGGATCACTTGAACTCAGGAGTTGAAACCAGCCTGGGCAACGTAGCAAGACCCTGTCCGAAAAGAATTAAAATTAGCGGGGTGTGATAGCACACACCTGTAGTTCCAGCTGCTCAGGAGGCTGAAGAGCAGAGCCTGAGGAATACGGGGGAACACATCCATAGGCTACCTTTACACTTGTACATTTCTTTCTCTATTTTTTAGAGATGGGGTCTTGCTCTGCTGCTCAGGCTGGAGAGCAGTGGTGTAATTCTAGCTCACTGCAGTCTTGAACCATGGGCTTTAGCGATCCTCCCTCTTCAGCCTCCTCAGGCACTGGCTCTTGCTATTTTAGCTCTGTCCTCTCACTGCCACAGCTTCCCAGGAAGACCCACAGCAGCTCGTGGCTACTTAAGGAAGGCCGTCCTCATGGCTCCCATCACACCTGGGATCTTCCCACTCCAACCCAATCACCAGCAATCAAAGCTCACTGAGAACAACAAAGCAAGGGCTCCCTACATTAAGGGGCTGGAGCAGGGGCAACAAACTAGAGCCCGTGGGGCAAATCTGACTCACTGCACCTGTCTTTGTAAATAAAGTTTTATTGAGACACAATTGTGTTCATTTATTTACACACAGTCTCCTGCTGCTTCTGTGCTGCAGCGGTAGAGGTGAGCAGTTGTGACAGAGGCAATGTGGCCCTGCAAGCCCAGAACACTGACTCTCCAGCCCTCTACAGAAAAGGCCTGATGACCCCTGGAAGGGCCGCTCACTGGCACCTTCCCACTCTGTTCCCACACTGAAGCGGTTGTGAATCACGCATGCATCTCAAATCTCTGCGCCTTCACTGAAGACCCCCTCCCTGCCTGTCTGCTGGGCACCTTGCTGCCTGGTCTCCTCTCCTGTGAAAGCCTCCACCAGCCCTCCAGCTGATCTTCCCTTTCTGTGTCTTCCACATGCTTCTAAGGCCACACTTTGGTTCTCTCATCTGTCTTTCCAAGAACGAGAGAGAGGTGCATTTACGTCCCTTAAAGGGAGCAAGGTCGGGCAGCAGACCCCAAACTACACAAGCGTTTTCTAGAAGCATTACTCTCAAGATTCAATCCTAAACCGTCACACTCCAGAGCTGTCTCTACAACCTCCCCTTTTCTGTGCAGATTGACAGGGATTTGAACCGGATCCCAATCAATCGCCTCAGGATATGGATACGGGATGTGCCGGAAACCATGCCCCATCGGAGAGGCTCTGCCCACATCACACTCCTTCAACATCTCACCCTGCAGCCTCCCTGGTGCCTCAAGGGTAAAAACCAGGCTTCCCGGGAGGGCAAAGAGCCCTGTGGAAGGAGCCACCTGCCTTCCACTTACCACGTGGCAGAGGCCAGATAAAGGCAGGGGGTGAAAATCACGGCTTCCCACCCACTGTCCCGTTGCTGTGAGAAGATCACTCTCGGTGCTTCAACTGTTTTTGTCTGTAGGGTAAATCACACCAAATCACAATGTCGGCATGAGTTTAGAGGGAACACCTGCAAAGACCAGGCCTCCCAAAGGCTCTGTAGGATTTGGGGATCACTGTTGTTCCCACCACAATCAACATTTTAACCCAACCCCCTCTGCTCCGACCTCATCCCCTGGAGCATGCTGCCCCTCTCCCCCGAGTCTCATTGAAAGCACCGCCATCCCGCCCTTGCTTCCAAGGTGACTGCCTCCCCTTCTCCCATCTCCATCATTTCTCAGAGCCACAATCTCGGTCCCCAGCCTCAGCCCTGCCCCTGCAGACATCTCCCACCACCCGAGGCCACTGCTTCTCAGGCAGGGTGCCGGCGGCTCTGCTCGGGACCGCCTGAAGAACAGCACGCATCACACACACAAGGGGCTCATAAAATAGTTGTGGAACTGAATTACCAGTGTGACCACCATCCAGGCCAAGCATCCATGACAGCACTTCCCAAAGTGTGTTCACAGAAGATACTGCTCAGACAACAGGGCTCTGGAGGCAGCGTGAGAAATTGGGATGTTCTCTCGCCACTTCTTGGAAACTTGCCCTGCACGGCGGTGGGTTAAAGCTTCCAGCAGACTGGCTGTAAAGAGGCCAGCTTAGGTTTTGCTCTCTCAAATGTGGTTCTCCACGGAGCCACGTTTGCTGCTCTATCATCCCAGTCCGGGCAAGGCTGCAGGCTGTCAGAGTCAGGAGGCCTGGGCCGGGCTCTGGACTCAGGTGGGGAGCGTGGCCAGCCCCGAGCACCTGCATCAGGCAGCACTCTCAACAGCAGGTGTCAGAAACGGACACGGGCTAATTTAAGCACAAATGCCGTTTACTGAAAGGCTACTCCACAACTCAAAGAACTTCTGGGAAGGCTGGAGGAGCAGGCTCAGAAAATAGTAGGAACCAGAACTGGCCACGCTCCAATCACAGCCAAAATCAAGCTTCAGGAAACATCTGTGGGGCAACCAGGCACAGCAGGCATGGCAGCTGGCACTGTTGCCACCGTTGCCCCTGGAAACAGGATGTGGTGGCTATGGCCACCGTTGATTCTCGGCTGCTCTGCCTCCGTGGGACTTGCTCCTGATTTGAGTCCCAGGCAGGAGCCCAGCCCTGGTGCTGACGCCCACCAACATGTGCCAGTGTCCAAGCAGCTGCAGGAAGGGGCGGCCTGGGAGAGGAAGGGTTTGCCCATGTCAGTGCCTGCAGCTGCACTGCAAACATTCTGACTGGGGAGTGCCCCATGTGGGGACTGGTCAGACACTAGCTGCCCACTCCTCTCCCAAGCCTCTATTTTCTCATCAATAAGACCCCTGACTCCGCTACCTGACAGTGCCACTCTGAGGATCTAACCCGAGACGGCTACGGCCCGGGCTTCAGGTACTACACACTGTGAAGGGCTGGAAGGGCTGTCATGCCATTCTGCACAGACCACACCTTGAGTTCACCCCCAATCCAAGCATCAGCCAAAGGGGAAGACATTGGAGCGTGCAGAGACAGGGCCAGGGAGAAGGGCAGGAGCCTGGGAAGGCCACTGGGGGTGAATCCCAGCGGGCTGAAGGAGGGGCATGCGGGATGGGGTGTCCTCCACCCGGAGGAAGGAGCAGGGCGGTGGAGGGCCACAGACAGCTCAGCCCCGACAGCCTCCCAGAGAGAAGAGTCCTCAAGGTTATCAGGGTCTGGGTCCTGACCACAAGAAGCTAAACTCGGGAGGCCAGTGGCTGGGAATGCGGTGGAGAAGCCTTCCAGCCAAACCTGGTGTGGCCAAGTGAACTGCCTGCCCTGGAATGACCAACTCTGCACCCCAGAGAGCACCTCCACCCAGGAAATGCCCAAGGACCCCAGCTGCTGGTCCAAGGGACCCTAAAGCTCTGGCACATTCCCGATTGTGCCCTGCGGTGCTATCGCCATGACCAGCATCATGGCATGGGCCTCTCAGCCAAAGGGCAGGCTGGCCTCAAGCCCTAGGAACCAGCTCCCCTGGCCAGCAAGGGTGGCCTGAAGCCACAGGAACACACTGAATCAATCACAAAGCAGGGAGTTGTGGGGACCAGGTCAGCTCCATCCAAATCATTCCAAGAACCAAAAAAAAGGCAACCAGTTTATAACTGCAATAATGAATGAGTTCAGAATCTGACTTCCAAATGAGCAACAGATTCCAGCTCCTGTCCATATCCAATCGGCTGATTATTGAGGTACATGAAGCCTGCCTCATTTCACCTGAACATGACAATGAGCTGGAACATGCCCCCCCCAACCAAGAGCAAACCTCCCACAGAGGCCTGCAGAAATGGAATTGGATACGCTGCTGAAACCTGCATACTACCTTTTTTTCCTGTAGACAACCAGAGCATTTGGCACAGTTCTTCTGTGGGCAACAGTAGACGTTAGTTTAGTGCCGATTCCTAAAATGCAATGGCTGAGGCCTCTACAGGACAGAAGTCCCAGGCCACCGAACATGGCAGCATCTCTGATGCGATGCCCAGATGCCCAGGGCTGACCTAGCAGGTGTGCACACCGGGCCACCAGAGAGGTGGGGGGATGGCTGCAGACTAAATGGGGGCATCACAGACACCAGGAGGGACCCACAAAAGCCAGAAATCAGGCAGTGAGAAAAGTGAGTTTCAATAGCATAAAAACGTGACGGGAGTGAAACCATCGCAATCCAGCCAGGTGGGTGGCTCAACTTAGAAGCCAAGATACCAGACACACAAAGGCTGGCACAGCAGTGCCCTGGACAGGTCACAAGCAGCCATAAAGGCAATGGTCCCTCTCCCAACACGCCGCGCAGCAATTCCGCCATGCCCAGACCCGGGAAGAAAGACGTCCGGCTCCAGTGATGAGATTCCATCAGGATCTTCACCAATGCCCAACAACCTCAAGAGAGGGCCATTCAACGGCGGAGGCCAGATCCACAGCCCCAGGAGGGACGCTGGGAAGGAGACTGGCCCACTGAAGACAAAGATTCACTGTCACCCCTGCAACCCTCGCAGCACCCCAGCCTGAGCCCAGAGCCAGCAGGCAACCACACACCCAGGCTAGCACGCGGTGGGCAGAGTGGCAGTTAGGAACCACCCTGCAGGGGTGGGGCCACACTTCGGGGGAGAGTGTGGGCAGCTGAGAGCTTATGGAGAAACTGACATCTATACAGAGAACTGAATTACAGGGAGCGGCCGCCAGGCGAGGAGCCACGCAGGCCGGGGCAAAGGCACCCGCCACGACAGCTGGGGGATGAGGCCTGGTGTGCGTGGAGAGGCGTGGGGGACACAGCCATGCTCGGGCCCTGAGGCCACCGTGGCCAGGCCGGTCCTGCTGGCTGCCTTTTCCCTGAAAAGCCACAGAGTTTTCAACAAGGGGAGATGCAGCTGGTTTGCATTTCGAGACTCCCTCTGGCAGCTCTGTCAAGACTGGATCAGAACCGAGGTCAACTGTGGAAATAACCCACTGAGAAGTGACGAGAAACCCGACCAGGAGAGAAGCCGAAGGGAGACCAAATAATGGGAAACAAACCACTAACGACCAAGAGTCGTCTGACCGATGCCTCAGCACCCTCTACGCAGGAGCCACTGGACGAAGGTGCCAGAAACCGGAAGGAGACAAATGTGATCTCCCGGAGGGGAGAAAAATTACCCACAAAAAGTAAATCACACCGAATGGTGCTTGCAACTTTTCCATAAATCTAAGATTATTCTAAAATCAGTTTACTTTTTAAAAATCAAATAAGGTAGGATGATTTAAACTACTCCTTTTATATCTGCATTTTCTCAGTTTTCTATAGTTGGTACGAGTTGGCTTTTCAAGGAGAAAAAAAACTGTATTAATATCCAATCTGGGCCAGTCATGGTGGCTCACACCTGTAATCCCAGAATTTTGGCAGGCCGAGGCAGGAGGATCACTTCAGCCCAGGAGTTCAAGACCAGTCTGGGCAATGTGACGAAACCCCAGCTCTACTAAAAAATACAAAAAAAATTAGCCAGGCTGGTGGCATGCGCCTGTAGTTCCAGCCACTTGGGAGGCTGAGGCAGGAGGATTGCTTGAGCCCAGGAGGTCAAGGCTGCAGTAAGTCACAATAGTATCACTGCACTCCAGCCTGGGTAACAGAGCAAGACCCTGTCCCCACTGAAAAAAAAAAGAAAGAAAAAAAGGAAAAAGAAAAGTAAGAGCTATACAAAGAAATAAAGGGTACCCAAAACTATGAATACATGGGTCAATATAATGTACAAAAAAGCTAATGTGCTGCATTGCTGATGTCAAGTAGAAAAACAATGGTAAACGTTTTCCGCTTACTGTGATCTCACCATGTCTTATATAAAACCAACGATGGTTAATGCTTTTCTGAATAAAAACTGAGGTGTGAAAAAATTCTGTGAGTTACAAAAATAAAGATTAGGATAAAATGAAAACACACATAAGTAAATCAGATCACATCTCCCCTTCATTTCCATCTTGATGAGAAAATACTCCCATCGGATCTGGCTTGAACCAGGGGGCCCAGTCCGTGGCCTGTTAGGAAACGGGCCACACAGCAGGAGGTAAGCAGCGGGTGAGCGAGCATCACTGTCAGGTCAGCGGCAGCATTAAATTCTCATAGGCGTGTGATGCCTGCTGTGAACTGTGCATGGGGGGATCTGGGTGGGACGCTCCTTGGGAGAATCTAGTGTCTGACGATCTGAGGTGGAACAGTTTCATCCCAAACCACCCCCCCGATCCCATCTGTGGAAAAATTCATCTTCCATGAAACTGGTCCCTGGTGCCAACAAAACTGGGGACCCCTAGCCCAAATGGTCCCAAATTTGGTGGGCCACATCTCCTCCTTTCCCGGCTTCAGTCCCCCATGACCCCATCGCATCCACCCACCCGCCTCCCTCCGGCCGCTGTCCCTCACACTCCAGCCTTGCTCTGCTTTCAGGGCCTCCGCACTACCGCTCTGTCTCTGTCCCAGCCTGCACAGGGGCCACTGTCACCTCACTCACAACCACGCTCAGACGTCACCTTCTCAGAGAAGCTGCCGAAAACAGTCACCACCTCCACCTCTTCTTTCTCTGCCTTATTTTCCTTACATGACCTGGAATCACGGTGGCAGGATTTGCTTACTTGATGTGTCGCCTTCCCTAGAATGTAAGCTCCAATACAGGCAGCCAATGTGTCACAACTGTAGCCAATGAGTGAGGAGAAGCCTGCGGAGAGTTCTTGTTTTCATGCTTTTTCTAAAGTCAGATGGCACCCCCCTACCCTTCCTTCCTTGACATGGCAGATGTGATGGCGGGAGCTGTGGCAACCACCACAGTGATCATGAGGAAAAGGCCAAGAGCCTTGAGAGACGAGGCCCCAACACTGTGAGCGACTCCACACCGCAGCTCTCCACGGCCACCCCACACCGCAGCTCTCCACGCCCCACCCCCCACACCGCAGCTCTCCACGCCCCCTCCACACCGCAGCTCCCCACGGACCCCCCACACCGCAGCTCTCCACGCCCCCTCCACACCGCAGCTCTCCACGCCCCCTCCACACCGCAGCTCTCCACGGCCCCCCCACACTGCAGCTCTCCACGGCCACACATCACAGCCTCTCCATGGCTGGCTAGGCTTCTCCTTGTGAGAGAACAGGAAAGCTGGGCTTGTTTCAAGTCTATGTTCTGAGAAATTCCTGTTTTTCTTCAACCCGGAGTAGTCTTAGCTGATCTACTGCTGTATCCCCAGCATCTAGAATAACAGGGCCTGGCACCCACAAGTTCTCAGCAAATATGTGTTGAACAAAAGATCTAATTATATGAATCATGCAATGATAATGAGATAGAAATTCAGAAAAAGAACTCTAGGATTAATGAGAGCCTGTATCAAGGGGTTTGATGTCCTGGGGAGTCCAGGAAGGCTTCCTGGAGGAGGTGCTGAGAGAGGAGGGACAGTGTTGTAGTTTCTGGGTGGAGAAGAGGAGGACAGACTAAGGCAGGCAGGCGCACATAGGCAAAGGCACTGGCGCTGGAAGAAGCACAGAGCGTTAAGGAGCAGAAGGTGGCAGCCAGGTCACCAGGAGGGAGAGGACCTGGCTTTGAGATGAGGCTGCCTCAGCAGCTCCTGGAGCAGTGAGGGCCAAGTCCTGGGACGCAAGTCAGACAAACAAGGGAGAACACGGATTCCAGGCGTGTCAAGGGCAGGGACAGGGAGAGGTGCCTGGGAGGCTGCAGCCACAACCACCAGAGACAGGGAGACAATGTGTGGGCAAGCTCTCTCCGGGCAAATCACAGAATCTGCTCTGGCTACAAGTGTGCTGTGAAAAGAAGAAAAGAGAAAAAGCCAACCGCCTACTACACCCAAGCACAAGGTTCGCAGCTGCATAAAACAGGGCCTGTCCTAGAAACAGGAATTCCCGGCCCTTCTTCCCTGAAGCCGCCCACTGGAACCTCAGGGAACACACCGGGGCAGAGAGGCCCTCGGCGTCCCATTGAAGGAAAGCAGGCAGCCCCAGCGTCCCGTCTAACTCAAACACGCCAGCTTCGATTCTGCAAAACGGAACAATGATGTGGAAGACCCAAATGCTCAGGACTTCCAGAATTTGAACTGTTGGTCCTAAGGGGGCTCCAAAACACGTCATGTGTACATAACGGGACAGCCATGTTGCTGAGAGGACCACAATCTAAGGGGCGACCAGACAGGCAGGTGTCCAGTGGACTCAGTGCTCTCTGCCTCTCAGGCTTGCACAGGGATGACCACACAGCCCACATTTAGGACACCCAAGCAATTCAACAGTCGAGCTTCCTAATGTCCCCCCTTCCCACTTTCACGAAGCACAAGCCCATGGCCCCACAGCCTGGCAGTGCTCCCGGCACCACCACGGCATCCACCTAAACCACGTGAGTGGCTGACGGTAATTGGTGGCAGAAAAAAATTGATTTTTCATGGCTATTTGGAGACCTCTGGAAAAATGAAATGAATTTCATTTCATCTCCCTTTTAACATGAATGGCGTTTAAATAACAATGTTCTGAATTAAGCAGTTGGCGCCAGAGGCCAGTTCCTGCCATATTAAAAGGAAGAGACCCAGAGACAGAAACTGTCTTCTTTCACCCCTACTGGTAGTTGTTTTCCAGGCCTGCTGCACATGTCTAAAAACCGTCCTTCCAGGATCATCTTTGCAGCTCTGTGTCTTTCCCTCTTAACCATCTCCACTGCACAGAAACAGACTAGCCGGGCGTGGTGACGTGCGCCTGCAGTCCCACCTATCCAGAGGCGGAGGTGGAAGAACTGCCTGAGTCCTGGAGTTCCAGACCAGCCTGGGAAACACAGTGAGACCACACCTCAAAAACATAAAAACAAACAGGCTAACAGGGAGAAATCACCTGCCTCCTTGTAAGCAGTTTACAAACAAGGTAGCCCAGGTCCCCTGTGGCCTGGGCTTTGGGTCTGTGTGAAGTGGGAGATTGGCTGACCTGAGGAAGGAACAGGACCGTGCCTGACTGCCTCACAACCTCCCACAAAGACATCACAAGATGAAAACTAGCTTTGCAATCTCCCTTCTGAACAGGGAATAAGGGGCATTGGGGAAGCCCCTCTCATCCTCAGGACTCGTGCTCAGCCCACCTCAAAATCAGGCATGAGATAGTATTTTAATTAAAAAAAAAAAAAAAAGCTTGTGTCAAAACCCTAGAAGAGAGAAAATACTTCATCCCTATCACCTAATCATAAACCTGGCCACGGGAGGGTGGGAGGAGGAGGTGGTGCGGCTGACGCTCACCCAGTACAAAGGGCTCAAGGCTCAGAGACCCCACCTGTGGTCCCTGCTGTAACCAGGGGTCTCCCCGCGGATTCAGCTGGGTCATATCCAACACAAGACAGTCAAGTGTGGCTCAGTTCATTCTGCTCTCACAACCAAAAGGGGTTCTGTTACATTGAAATGGTTTCACCAAACAAAACTGGAGCTGCCACCTGGGATGTCCAACTGAGAAGGGATCCAAACGGCGTTCCCAAATGCCACCCCAAAGCTTCCTGGTGGGGTCCTAACGGGAGCCCTGGAAAAAGGGAAACACTCCTGTGTGTGGCTGAACTTCTGTGAACCTGGCTACACACACGCAGAAACCGAGGGGAGATTCTGCATTAGAATCACATAACCGGGCCTGCAAATTAAAAGAAAGTTTCTATCTGAAGCCACATTCCACAAATACTGCTCATGTCTTGGCTTACACACAGACTTCCAGGGTCTGGGTCCTGGAACAGGAGGTGTGCCGGTTTTTATTACTGTCATCGGAGGCGGCCCCGCATGGCAGAGCACCTTTTTGATTAATGATGCTTTGGTTGTAAAGAACACTCAAACAACAAGAGCCCTGGGGAATTAGGGATGGTCGAAGAAGGAGCCCTGGCAGCAAGGTTCCAGAAGCACCCCAGGCACGCGCGTCTTATTAAAGGGTTTGGCATAGTCATCTACATAACACACGACGTGTGGCACATTATCAAACCAACGTGAAGATGCCTACACATCAGATCCCAGAAGCAGACGGACATCTAAGGAAATCTGTTCACTGGTCTTTAAATCACCCATTTCGAGATATAAACTGGCACTTGTCTACATTTAAAAATCATACTTAACATAAAATCTGGTTTTCTTTTCCGAACTCTTCCTTTTGGTACATATATGGAACTAAACATGAGTAACGCAGGAAGATAAACGCTATTCTGAAGCTCATGCACTGCTTTGAACCTGTGCAATCAGGCAGGAAATCAGTCAGCAAGCAGTTAACAAAACTGCTGTGTGTGTGTGAAAGAAACAGATCACACCTAGAGAAAAGGGCAGAAAACATCAATGTGTACGGTTTTAACAAATTGCTCCAAAAGCTCCCTGGAACTTCAAGCACTTTGGAATAATGTTTCCAGATGATAACTGCCACTCCCATATCCATTCCCACAGTTTAGCTAACCCAACTCTAGCTCCAACTGACAACTGGTTTGTGATACTGGAACACTGTCAAGATGAGCCTATAAAAGTCTTTTTGGAAGCTTCTTAGTAACTATTACCTGTTTCTTTAAGAGGTTTCATAAAAGGCTTTCCTACTTGCCATGTCACTGCAGACCAAAGAAAAATCTATATGAAGAGCTTCCATGACATGAATGTCCCAGTGTCAGGGGGTGTGCAAACCTGAGTACACTCAGGTGTATGTGCACGGTGCACAGCAGAGCTGGGAGACGTGGCCACAGGCTAACCACTATGCGTCCTCTAGCTAACTGTGTAGAGGAAAACATTTTAATGCTAAAATACAGATAAAATGAAAAATTACAAGTGTTTTTCTGTTTTTTGTTTGTTTGTTTGTTTTTTGGGTTGTTTGTTTTTGTTTTTGGCAAGGCTGCAGGGGCCTGAGCATGCCGGAGATGCCAATCGTCCTTGAGGGCAGGAGGTAGTGCAGCCAGCTCAGGCCTTAGAACCCTGGAACTTCCCTGTGCCAGAGCCAGGAGGCGGAGTGGGCAGCCACTCTTTTGGTTTCACAAGGTCACTGGCTGCTCTACCTTCACGACACTCCCAGGTCATTAAGACACAGTAGGTACCAGCGCACCTTCTCACACAGACCTTGTCTTCCACACAGGTCACGATGGACACTTGGACATCAAGAGATGCTTCCGTTACCTCCAAGGCACCTGGCAGTGTCTGAGTGGGCACTTCCAAGAGGCTGGGACCCCGCCAGTCTCTAGGAGGGTAATGAAACCCACCATGGGAACCTGACCCTAACTGCAGGACGCCTGGCTTCTGACAAGCGCGTTTTGGACTCACACAATCTCGTGAATCCAGCCAGGGTCCTCCCTGGTCAGAAATACCATGGCACCCTCTGCTCAGAACACGAGGCCACCTCCGCTCTCTCTATGGAGCTGGCAGGACTGTGGCTGTTCCTTTAAAATCAAATGGTGCTCCCCAGCCTCTAGACAACGGGAACGCATTAGAAGAGAAGAGCTTTCACAGTCCCCAAATCCTGTGAAAGCAAGACAGATTCCACGGTGGAGGGAACCCCAAGCCTTGTGTGAACCGGGGAGCTGTGCCCGTCCACAACAGCAGCCTGGCCCTCCCAGCAACATGGGCTTCGAGACCCGCCTATGAATCTCTTCAAGCTGACCCCAGGCCCAAGACATCCAAGACCTCAGCACAGTCTCGTACCCGATTGAATCACATCCCACTTCAGCCTTCATCAAGCATGATTCCTTTAGTTTACTATGAAAAAGACAATGAGAAAACACCATGTTTTCCCTCATTTTTAACTAGCCCTGCTAGAACTTCCTACACTAACATCCGTGCTAATGCCAACTGCCTTGCAGAAGGGACAGAAGCTGCCCCAGCCATGTGGCCTGGCCAGGATGGCGCTCACCCCACAGGGCTCTGGCCCGGGTCTCCCGCCTGAGCCCGCCGAGGCCCCCACTGGGTCGCACGTCTCACCCCGCCAGCAGCACACTCCTTACAACCTGAGAATTTTCTGGCACTTCAGGAAGCAACTAACTGCTGTGCTGCACAGTGACAGTCTGTCATGAGGAGTAAAGAGGTGGCAGGCTGGTGTTCAAAATGAAATGTCACTTCTTAAAACCGTTACGGCTTGGGAAGCTTCAGCTTAAATATGTCATGGCAGAAAATAACCTCATTCTTTATAGCCTCTAAAGTTGGGTGAAGTTTCACTGACTTCTTAGAGAATAAGTAACATGTGCAAACACAAGAAGATCTGACGGAAACATCAACTTTCTCAATTAAGCAAGGTGGCCAAAGCCACTGATTCCTGCCCTGAGCAGGTGCCGGGGCACTCTCTGTGGCCACTGAGGAGCAGCCTGGACAGTCCCATCCAGGGGCTGAGGGGAAGCTCCTCTTTCTCCTTGTCCATACATCGAGATGGGATTATACCCCTCCCCGCCAAGGAAGGACCTTGTACTAGCAAAGTACCAAGTGCTTGTTTGCAATGAAGCCATGGGAAGAAAGCCACGGTTAATAAAATTTTCCGCCTGTGTTGGGATGGAATTTGTACATTCAGAACGTGTGGTTTTTGTGTCATGTTACCCACTTAATGATATAATCAGTCAACACCGGGATTCACCAAAACACGCGTCTCCAGGTTCAACAACCAAACCCTTGTGCACACAGATCTACGGACAGAGAGCACTGTGGGATGGGGGCTCCAGGACAGGCACCCACCTGAGCCTCAGGGCAATCTCCGGGAACCGTCCAGGAGTCACACACCCACGCAGGAAGGGAACAGCAGCTTTCTGCGAAGTCTACAGGCACTTCCGGCCACCTGAGGCAAAGGCATTACCTATGTCCAGGGGCCCAAGGCAGTAAGCCCCTCCTCTCCCAGCCTGTGACCCCTGCAGGGCCCCCATGCCCGTCCCAGGCATTCCTTGGTGCATTCTACAAACGGTAAGATGCACCCTGCCAAGATCTGAGTAAAATTAGGGAGGAGCTACTTCCGGTGACCTCCAACCCCCACCAGACTCAGCAGCACTCTGATGGCTTCTTTATCTCCCATCCATCCATTCCCAAGCTTCCCAAAGCAAGGAATTCTTCTCCATTACGTTCCGTGGTTCTGTGCACATTAAGTCCCAGCAGCTCAGTTCAGCACACAGGGCCCTTTGCTGCCTGCTCGGTGGAAACCACTGGTCAGTCCATCTCCCACCGACCCCGCGTGCGCTGCACCGGCCTGCTTCCCTCTGCACACGTGGGCCTTGGTCTGCAAACGGCAGAGGGATGTTCTCATGGCAGGCAGCCTGCATGTCCTCCTGGAGCTGCGACTCCTGCACCATGCTGGCACTAGCACTGGGGAGGCTGCACAGGCCTCAGCTGCGGCCCCCTGGACAGCAAGGTGCAGCCTCGGCCTTGTGGGACCTGCCCTGGGCCTGGGGCAGGCAGCACACGTCTGTTGAGCCAACACTGTGGGTGGATGGAGACCCCCTGACCTCAGCAGCTAGAGGGTCCCTGCAGCAGCTCTGGCCACGTCTCCCCGAGGTACCAGGTGGAAACCCCCTCCCTGGCGTCTGGAGGGGAGCCCGGACTCCTGCAGGACTAAGGCGGGTCTCTCAGCAGCTGCTCTTGGATACAGTTCGAATCTGGCCCCAGCTGTGAGCCAGACTGCCGGAGGCTCCCTCTCCGAGGCTGCCAGTGGGTGACTTCCTTTCTCACATGAGGTCACTGAAGTCCCTTCCATCCAGCAATCAGGAAGAATCTTCACGCTGCAGGTCTCTGAACTGCAGTGAGCTGTGAGGCCAGTGACTCCTACCAAGAGGCTGGGCAGGGGCCTCGCTCACTGCATCCAGAGCTTCCCTGAACTCACCCTGCATGCAGTCATCCCGGGCAACAGGAGACACACGGACTGAAATCCCCTCTGTCCGGCCTGGTGTGACCTCCTCACTTCCCCAAACAGGAAACTGAGGGAAAAGGGGCACTTGGAGCTGGCGAGGTCACTCTGATGATGTGTGAGGCCTGAGCTCTGAGCGGCCCAGACACCAGCTCTCCATCCCCACCCGAGATCAGAACTGGCCCTGAAACTGCTTCCAGGAGGGCCATGCCCAGTCAGGCTGGGCACCTGGGCATCTGACAGGAATCCGGGCACAGCAGGTGGCAGGGCAAGCCTGCGCGCCATAAGGGCTCTGTACGCGCACCATAGGGGCTCTGTAGGCGCACTTTAGGGGTTCTGCACCCACATTGTAGGGGCTCTGTACGCACACCATAGGGGCTCTGTACTTGCACCGTATGGGCTCCGTACATGCACTGTAGGGGTTCTGTACCCGCACCGTAGGGGCTCTGTACACACACCATACAGGCTCTGCACCCTTACCATAGGGGTTCTGTATCCACACGGCAGGGGCTCCACACCCGCACCATTGGGGCTTTGTACATGCACCATAGGGGCTCTGGACGTGCACCGTAGGAGTAGACAAGGAGATGGAAGGAGATGCTTTAGGACACGTGCACACAGTGGGACACTCCGGTTTCGGCAACCTCGGTCGAGTGTCACGGGTAGCAGCCCCGCTCGTCCTGAGTCCTGTCTGCAGCAGCTCTGACAGCAGGGTCAGGTAGTGTGATGGTGGCTGTACACCACAGAGCCAAAAATATTTCCGACCTGGCCCATTTCAGGACACATTTGCCATCCTGATCTGAAGGATCCTGAGAGCATCTGTCTTGTCTGATTCCATCTTTTTCTGCCCACTGATGAACAGGTCATGAGCTCACACAGATAAACCAGACACTTGCTGCACTGCCTGTGGCACTACAACCTCAACAGTGATGCTGTCGCAAACGTTTTCTGGAATTTTCTTTATTCTTTTTCTTTTTTGGTAGAGACAGGGTCTTGCTATGTTGCCCAGGCTGAGTTCAAACTTCCGGCCTCACACAAACCTCTGGTAGCACTGAGATTACAGGTGTGAGCCACTGTGCCTGGCTGTGGTGCAGAGGGACCAGTTATCCCCTAATGCAAAAACGCCACCAGCCACCAGTCAACACCCACAAGCATTAAGCCTGCACACCACTGAAAACCAAGAGAAGTCAGTCCTCCTTACCCTTAGCAAAGACTAAGTTTCACGAAATTTCTGTAGGAAAGAATTCTTGGGTGAGACATGTGGGATGATTTACGACTCAGTATCCCGAATGGAAAAGCCGGGCGTTCCAGACACGCTCCGGCGGCGGTGGACAAGTGGGCCTTGATGGCACCGGGCTCCGTAAAGGTCTGGTGCTCCTGGAGGGACAGGCTCCATCTCACGGCAAGGCCACGAGGCAGAGGAAGTGCGCCCTGCTTCCAAATGATTAACCTGAAGCTCTAGTCCACAAGGCAGGAAATTTTACGTCCTAAATTAGTTACATTATACCCAAAACCTATCAGTGGCTTGATAACTCAAACATATAATTCTATACCTTTTACTCTTTAAACAATAATTCAGTCTAATCCTGCAGCTGAAGCCAAGATTTCCAGGCCGAAAGTGCACTTTCCATTTGATTAAATACTAATAAATGCAAGAATAAAATACCAGTCTTTTATCTTACAGAAAATTCTTCAAAAACCATATACTCTAACAATTAATTATTTCTCTGGAGAAAGGGACAGGCCTTTCCCCTCAAAGACAGCTTAGGAGTCTCCAAGTCTTAACTATGACAGTGAAAACATAATTTATAGTAGTCCAGGGCTTACAGAAAAATGACATCACAGTCGAGGTTCTTTGATTCTTGAAGTGACCTGTCAGTAGTCAGAGCTCTGGGAGGAGTGCCCCAGACAATCACCACCAGGCCCAAAAGAGTCCACCTTCCTGTGGAGACACGCCCCACACACAGAGCTACTATAATACAAAGGGTGAGATATATATGTATACAGCTGACGCTTGGACAGTGCAGGGGTTGGGTTGTCGATGCCCCACACAGTCAAAAATCCACATAAAGGGCCGGGCGCGGTGGCTCAAGCCTGTAATCCCAGCACTTTGGGAGGCCGAGACAGGTGGATCACGAGGTCAGGAGATCGAGACCATCCTGGCGAACACCGTGAAACCCCATCTCTACTAAAAAAATACAAAAAACTAGCTGGGCGAGGTGGCGGGCGCCTGTAGTCCCAGCTACTCGGGAGGCTGAGGCAGGAGAATGGCGTAAACCTGGGAGGCGGAGCTTGCAGTGAGCTGAGATCCGGCCACTGCACTCCAGCCCGGGCTACAGAGCGAGACTCCGCCTCAAAAAAAAAAAAAAAAAAAAAAAAAAATCCACATAAACTTTTGACTCCCCCAAAACTTAACTGCTAATAGCCTACTGTTGAATGGAAGTCTTAATGATAACATAAACATTCAACTAACACATATTGCGTATGTTATGTATATTATACACTGTATTCTTACAATAAAATAAGCTAGAAAAAGTTATTAAGACAATACTAAGGAAGTGAAAATCTATTTACTATTCATTACGTGGAAGTGGATCATCATGAAGGTCTTCATCACCTCCATGGAGAGTAGGCTGCAGAGGGGGAGGGGAGGAGAAGTGGGGGAGGAGAGAAGGGGGAGGGGAAGAGAAAGGGGGAGGGGAGAAGGGGGGAAGAGAAAGAGGAGGGGAGTAGAGAGGGGAGGGGAGGAGAAAGGGGAAGGGAGGAGAAAGGGGAGGGGAGGAGAAAGGGGAAGGGAGGAGAAAGGGGAGGGGAGGAGAAAGGGGAAGGGAGGAGAGAGGGGAGGGGAGGAGAGAGGGGAAGGGAGGAGAAAGGGGAGGGGAGAAGAAGGGGGCGGGGAGAAGGGGGAGGTGAGGAGAAGGGAGGAGGTGAGGAGAAGGGGGAGGTGAGGAGAAGGGGGAGGTGAGGAGAAGGGGGAGGGGAGGAGAAGGGGGAGGGGAGGAGAAGGGGGAGGGGAGGAGAAGGGGGAGGGGAGGAGAAGGGGGAGGGGAGGAGAAGGGAGGAGGTGAGGAGAAGGGGGAGGGGAGGAGAAGGGGGAGGGGAGGAGAAGGGGGAGGCGAGGAGAAGGGGGAGGCGAGGAGAAGGGGGAGGGGAGGAGAAGGGGGAGGCGAGGAGAAGGGGGAGGCGAGGAGAAGGGGGAGGCGAGGAGAAGGGGGAGGCGAGGAGAAGGGGGAGGCGAGGAGAAGGGGGAGGGGAGGAGAAGGGGGAGGGGAGGAGAAGGGGGAGGCGAGGAGAAGGGGGAGGCGAGGAGAAGGGAGGAGGTGAGGAGAAGGGGGAGGGGAGGAGAAGGGGGAGGCGAGGAGAAGGGGGAGGCGAGGAGAAGGGGGAGGGGAGGAGAAGGGGGAGGCGAGGAGAAGGGGGAGGCGAGGAGAAGGGGGAGGGGAGGAGAAGGGGGAGGGGAGGAGAAGGGGGAGGGGAGGAGAAGGGGGAGGGGAGGAGAAGGGGGAGGGGAGGAGAAGGGAGGAGGGGAGGAGAAGGGGGAGGGGAGGAGAAGGGGGAGGCGAGGAGAAGGGGGAGGCGAGGAGAAGGGGGAGGGGAGGAGAAGGGGGAGGGGAGGAGAGGGGGGAGGGGAGGAGAGGGGGGAGGGGAGGAGAGGGGGGAGGGGAGGAGAGGGGGGAGGGGAGGAGAGGGGGGAGGGGAGGAGAGGGGGGAGGGGAGGAGAAGGGGGAGGGGAGGAGAAGGGGGAGGGGAGGAGAAGGGGGAGGGGAGGAGAAGGGGGAGGGGAGGAGAAGGGGGAGGGGAGGAGAAGGGGGAGGGGAGGAGAAGGGGGAGGGGAGGAGAAGGGGGAGGGGAGGAGAAGGGGGAGGGGAGGAGAAGGGGGAGGGGAGGAGAAGGGGGAGGGGAGGAGAAGGGGGAGGGGAGGAGAAGGGGGAGGGGAGGAGTGGGAGGGATGGTCTTGCTGTCTCTGCAGTGGCTCAGGTAGAAGAACATCTAAGTGTAAGTGGATCCACACAGTTCAGACCTGCCTTGACCAAGGGCCAACTGTGTGTGTATGTATGTATGTGTACACACATCATTTAGAATTTTCTCATGTTTAAGATTTATAAAGTTTTTTCACACATTTCATCAATTAAGGAAGTAAACCAAGTGAAATGCTGCCGAAGGAAGGTGGCAAATTTCACAGGGCAGAAAATTTTGTTTTCTATCACTATAAACAGAGCATCCGGCCAGGACACCAATGCCAGACACACTGCGATACGCTTCCTGATGTGGAGCCCACGCGAGGGTGATCCCCAGGGCGACCACCCCACGCCCTCCCACAGAACAATGGAGACAGTACTCCCTCCCCAGAGATGCCCACCGCTGCGAGCCCACAGAGGTACAAAATATCTACGAATAAGGCAGGCCGGCCCAAGCCACACAACATCTGCTAAAGCATTCGTGTATTCTCACTGTGGGTGACAAAGACACAACCCACCATGGTAGGGAACTGGGGAAAACTTCTGCGGGAAACCCAAAGGAAAATACTCATTCATTCCATCAGCAGTCCCAGGCTGTGGTGCCGCAGTTACATTCGGGAATATGCTTCCCCATGAGGTCACAGTGCGGGTTTGGAGTCAGGGTGTGGAGACAGGAAGCTGGTCTGGGCCTCAGTCCATCCTGAGCAAACAGGGCCCCAGACGTCTTCCTCCTCTGCAACAGGAACAGGACGGAAGCGAGTGCCCTTGTTCACGACCACCCCACCCTCAGGAAGCATTGTGTGACACACGGCCTCATGAGACAGGGGAGCCCCAGCACGGGTGCCATGCCCACGTGTGAGGCAGTGACACCCGTCCTCCTGTGAACAGTAAAGCAGACTGGCGATCCAGCACTGGGCAGCCAAAAGGTAAACTGAGGTAGAGAAAGTTGCCAGAGCCATCAAACAAGACCCAAGCATGTGTCAGTCATGTGGCAACTGAGGACACAGGAGGGGGACAGTGCAGGGAGGCCACAGAACAGAGGTGAGGCAGGGCAGGGAGGGGACAGAAAAAGATTCATGACGTGCTCTGGGGAGCCTCTGCTGGGCTGCGTGTTTCCTCATAACACCCACCCATCCCGTTACTAGAAATAAGCTAAGGGGGCCCATGCCCTCTGGCCAAAGTTGACCACAGGACCCGTGAGGTCCATTCAGAAGACTGCCCCTCGCTGTCCAGGAGCCATGGGCGGAGCACCGGAAACCCCCAAGCTGAGCTCCAGCTACGAGCTCGCCTCCCATCCTAACGTGTCCCTAAGGACTTCGACCCTCTGCGCTCACACGTCCAGTCTTACCTGGAGAAGCTGGAGTGGGAGGGATGGATGTGTGGACGGCTGACCGCTGGACACCAGTTTGTTTCTACTGGAGCCCCACCACCAACCACACTCGGGGAAGAACTGTCGACATTGCTAACCCCAATATTCTATAAGAGCTGGTATTTACATTTCGATGTTGCACAAATTCTCAAAGGTCTCCACTTTGATGGCGGATTTCCATTTCTGCTATGAGTGCACATAACATTAGCGACCCATAAGCTAACAGTAAAAACCCGGCTGAGTTTCCAAGGGGAAGGAGATGAGCAGGTGCCAAGAACACCGCTCCTTCCATCTCATTAGAAGCAAGAAATACTGGGCTTGAATCTGTAAAATGTTATTGGTGTTGGTGGGGGGAAGCTGTTTTCCCAAGCTACTTTGTATTGATTCAGCTTTTTATTAAAATTAAACTGATAAAAGTTTGACGTAGCAGATTTCCATTTAAGAGGAATTCTTTACAGTATTGGGAAAGGGAGGGCAACGTGCTATGCGATTTTGATTCCGCTTCTACAGTAGCTCACCTGGATCCAGTCACCTGTTCATCACACAGCTCTCCCATCTGCTTTCTGGAAGCACCATGCCGGGTAAGAAGACGTACACACCTGTATCACTTCACTGCACCCCACGCCACTGTGACATCAGCACGCCCTCTGCCCCACTAACTCTTCCTTGCTCTGCTCAGCCATGCACGTTTCACTGAGGCAGCCATAGCCTCTAGAAAGAATTTCCCTATTTGGTAATTTCAATTATGAATGTACTCCTCTATGGCAACACGTTTCTAACGGCAAAGCTGATGTGGGTCGTGATGAGATCTTGCCCACCATACAGACATCAAAGACAGAAAGGGCCTGGGCTATTGGCTGGAACTTCAAATGGAGCAATAAAAATAGCAAGAGGGGCTGGGAAGAGACGAACTTACAATAAAATATTTAAAGAACTAATATAAAAACTGTCATGAGCTCTTCCTTGGACGTTTAAGCTGGGAACCAGCACGGAGTGAGGCTGCTCACACCCAAACCGGCAGACACCACATACAGAGTTCAAGTTCAAAGACTGCGTTTAGATCCTGTTCCCGGGATGATCACCGTCTCATTAATTAAAATAAAATAAAATAAAAAATAAAACAGACCCTTCACAGAAAGACTGTTTTGCTCTTCTCCCTTGCTGTGGATTTCGTAGTAGTAGGCAGAGACATTCAAATGTGAATTTGAAGACTGTACCTCTGACTGTTAGAGGCTCTCATCAACATCCTGCTAAGTACACCTGCTTTTACAGTCTACAGTCTCACCCATATGCAGGCCATGCTAGCTTTCTTCCCTTGAGGTCATACCACTTACCGGATGCCTCAAGATGTCAAGGTCACAAACTCTGGCATGGCCACATTCAAAGGTCCACAACCCAGAGCCAGAGCCTGAATCTGCAGGCAGAAACTGCCCCGTGCTCAGCCAGGAAGGGATAAATATCCGCAATACACTGTATCTAGGGGATTGGAGCTTTCACTAAAGCACCAACTTTCCCATTAAAGAGCCAGCTGAAAGACGTGCTATCAAGTAATGAGACAGGACCCCCACCCCAAGGCCTCTGCACGGTATCTAAGGAGCACTGCCCATCAACAGGGCCTCGCAGAAATCCCCCGAATCTGGGAACACCACAAGTGGAATCCCCAACCCCACACTCCGCCCTGTGCTCACCGTCTCCTGGCTGGACTGTGGGCTCCCAGGGCCGCAGCTGCTGCTCCTGATGGGACCCTGGTGAGTGGGGAAGCAGCAGCCGTGGGCCCCACCTGCCCTGCACATGTATCCTCTCAGACCAGACGCCAGGCCGCACTGTGCCTGCAGGTGGACCTGCTGCTGGACGGTGAGCACACGTCTCTCAATCCCCTAAACTGTGCCCTCCTCCCTGCCCTCGGCCACTGCAGGAAGCTGAGGGGCGGAGAAGGGGCAGACCCCAACTCCTTCTCTCAGGTCCCATCTGTCTGCTGGGTACTGGTTAGAGTCCAATGACCCCCAATACCTGACACGGCTTCTGGAAATTCTGCATGGGCCCAGCTTCTATCAGTCCTGATGCTGACAGCAAGAGGGGCTAGGCCATCTCTCAGTGGAACATGCTCACTGTGTAAGTCCATCTGAGCTGCCATAACAAAATCCTATAGACTGGGTGGCTTATAAACAACAGACATTTATTTCTCACAGTTGTGGGGGCCAGGAAGTCTAAGATCAAGGCGCCAGCAGATTCAGTGCCTGGTGAGGCCCCACTTTCTCGTAGATGGTGCCTTCCTGCTGCATCCTCAATCGTGGAGGGCTCTACCTCTTTGGAGTCTCTTTCATAAGGGCACTAACCTAATCTCTCCCAAAGGCCCCAACTCTTAATACCAACAACTTAGGGGTGAGGTTTCAACATGAATTTTGTGGGAGCACAAACATTTGGACCATAGCACTCACTGTACACAAAAAAAGCAAGAAGGAATCAGACTGAACTGGGAGAAATTTTAGTGGTTTAAATGAAAATATAATGTTTCATACAGAAAAATCATTTTGGCCAAGTTATTTGATTTGAAATACTTGTAATATGCATGGGGAAAGATATACATAAAATCCACATTTATACATAGAATCTATGTTTCAATAAAAACAAAGACCACAATAAAAATAAATGACACAATGACAAAGTATTGTGCATTGTTCTTCCTTGGAAATAGGAATTACTACAAAATTATATGTAAACAATACCCAATCTTTGTTCAAATAATTGATATAATTGTATCTCTCTCATATTGATATATTCTCACTACCAGAAGGAAAACTTCTGTTGTATATTTCAAACACGAACAAAAACATAAAACTTTGTGAATGTTATTACAAAATTCAGCAGGTACACTTTATCTAAATTACAGCAGAATGAATTCTTCAAACAACATTCACAGATGAAAATCTCACAGATCTGCAGTGTTCATTTCAAAGGTAACTTGAATTAGAGGAAAAATCCTGGTTGTCAAAAATGAAAAAGCTTTCATAATTAACTACCTCTTTAAACTCTAAAATCCTAACCTATTAGCAAGAAAACTCACATTAAGTATCTGTTTTTAAACATTTTTTTAGAGAAAAGATACCGCCATTTTCTCCATTTCTACGACTACCCACAGGACTTACTGTGCACTGACTGTAACTAGGGCTCGGCCGTGGAGTTTGGAAGCCTACGTCCGCAATGAAGAAAAGATGCTCAAACATTCTCATGAAGGTCACAGCAAGAGTGCGATAAAACTCACTGCATCATCGCCCTCCCTTGTTTTACAACATCCTTTAGAAAGTCAAGACATTCTGGTTCTCCTTGTTTTCCGACGCTGAATACCAAGGCCAGGATAAAGTGTCAAGAACTGCCTTGGTGGTCCCCGAGGCTCTGAAGAGCCGCCAGGTCACGTTTCCTGCTGCACCCCTGTACTCCCAGGCCTGGCCCTGCAGATTCTGGGCCTCCTGCTCAGAGCTGCTGCTCCAGACACCTGCCAGCAGCCAGGGGTCGCCGGTGGTGCCAAATGACCAGGTGTGTCGGAGGTAATGTCCCAGACATTCCTTTTGTTTAAATGTTAGGAAATATATTTTTTATTGTGGCAAAATATGCACAGTATTTATGTTAACTATCTTGTAAGTGTATAACTCAGTGGCATTAAATACATTCACAAAGCTGTGTAACCATCACCTCTATCTGTATCCAAAATTTTCTCATTAACCTCAGCAAAAGCTCTGTTCCCATTTAACAATAGCTATCCCCACCCCCCAGCACCCACTATTCTATTTGATCTCTGAATCTGCCTGTTCTGGGTGCCTCATGTCCATGGACCCATACAGTACTTGTCCTTTTGTGACTGGCTTATATCACTCAGCATAATGTCTTTAACGTTCGTCCATGTTGCAGCATGTGCCAGAATTCCCATCCTTTCTAAGGCTGAATAATATTCCATTGCATGGATAGGCCATGTTTAATGTATCCGTTCACTCACAGATAGACGTTTGCGTGCGTTCTCCTTTTGGCCACTGTGAATAATGCTGCTAGGAACACTGGTGTATAAACATCTATTCAAGATCCTGCTTTCAATTTTGGGGGGTATGTCCTTAGGGGTAGAATTGCTGGGCCACATGGGAATTCTATGCTTCACGTTTTCAGGAACCTCCAGAAGTGTCCCACAGTAGCTGCTCCATGTCACATTCCCACCAGCAACGCACAGGATTCCAATTTCTCCACGTTCTCACCAACGCTTATCATAAACGTTACCAAATATACTTATATTCAAGGCACTGAACGGCACAGACTAGAATTCAACAACTGTTTCACGCTTCACTGAGCCACAACTCAACTCAGAAACAATTAATAGTAAGAGCTGTTTACTGACATTGATGGTATTTCCTTCATGCCAGACACTCACTTTCCTCTTCTCTAATCCTTACAAGAGCCCTCCCTGCAAATGAGACAGAGTCCGTTTCTCTGATGATGAGAGACCCGAAGCTCAAAGGCATGAGAACGACCCTTCCAGAGCCCTGGGGTAGGGAAGTCACAGGGAAGAGGTGGTCTGACTCTAGGGTGTTGAACACACCTCTGGTGGTGAGATTAGTTGAGATACTAGTTTATTAACTATAGATTTAAATTAACATGTAACAGAATAAATAAAATGAGCATAGCAAACACTTGTTCTCACTGCAATTCCTTAGGAAAAAGTTGATGCGGGTGTTTAAAAATAAGTTGATATAAAGAAAACAGAAGCAAGTAATGCTACAGGCAGCCTGCAAACAGGTGAAACTGATCACTGAGGGAATGACAGCTCAGGTCAAGCAAAGCAGGGATGGCTGCCAACACCTCGCTGTCCCTACTCCACCACGTGCGAGGGCAGAATCAGGGCCTGTTTCTTTCTGTGTCCCCCGTCCCCAGCATCCTGCATCTGCAGGGCAGACACTTAGCAAATTGAATTCACTGCCCTTTCTTGGCCAGCCACACACCCAGGACTGAGCCCTGAGCCAGGAGGCTTTAAATCCTCGACCTGAAAAGAGGACAGCCAGACTCAGACCCAAGGAAGAGCAGCAGCCAGCCTTGGGGAGAAGGCACCGCGAGACAGCGCCATTCCCTCCACAGTGGCCAGTGCTGGGGGCTTGTGCAAAGCAGATTCCGATACAGCAGGAGTGGGTAGGCCCAGATGATGCTGCCAGCCCAAACACAACTTTGAATGGGGGGGCTCTAGGCCTGCACAGATAAAACTAGTCCCCGCTCTAGTGGGATCTAGGGCTCCTGTTAACCTGTTCAGAGCTCTGCCCTTAGTACACGCTAGGCTCCTCATCTGATCCCCAAATAGCCCTGGGAAGGTCTCCTCACTATAAAAAACTGATGGCCAGGTGAATATGGCTGTGTTAAAACACACAACCCAGAATCTTGATGCTGGCTTAAAGCAGCTACTTTGGGTCCCATCAGTGCTCTGACCACTAAGAAGCTCACTGCTTAACTCCTGGAGTATTCCAAGATGTTTCCCATTACAAGAAGCACGTGGCTGCCTCTGGTATACGGGGTTCCCATCACAGGAAGCACATGGCTGCATCTGGTATAAAGGGTTCCTACTGCATGAAGCACTTGCCTGCGTCTAGTATACCAGGTTCCCATCACAGGAAGCACATGGCTGTATCTGGCTGCGTCTGGTATATGAGGTTCCCATCATGGGAAGCATGTGCCTGCATCTGGCATACTGGTTTCATTTATCTTCCTGCTCTTATTCTGTATCTAAACCCATCATCTATTTCTTATGAATTGTTATTTAAGAATATGTACACTTCTAACAACTTCCTAAAATTCTTTCTTGACACATATCTGTTACAGATCAATAAAATTACTAAACTAACTGAAATAACCAGCAAGCCCCTGATGCATGACAGAGCTTTAGATCTGTCAGCCATAATTTCCAACAGAGCCAATATAGTATCCATTCTCATCAATTCCAGCGTTTTCCCCAAGACACGTGGTTCCTATCATATTTGTCATCCACCAAAACCCTTCCTCAAGGGCACCTGCAGGCCCTCAACGCGCTCCCACCATCAGGTGTGGCTCTGCAGCGATTCACTCCTCCCAGCTGTTCAACATCTTCCAGCATTTCACCCATTCTCACGTGTCAATTCCAGCGTTTTCCCCAAGGTGTGTGATTTCCTACAAAACCACATATTTCTCACAACTATGTTATATTTTAGCCTCTACAAAATACCCAATCATATTCTCCAAAGGGTCATCTCTGTGGCGCATCCCATGAACATTTCCTTTCCTTAGATGCCCCCACCTGGCAACTTCTGGTGTCCTGGTACTGGTGTTCTCCCGAGGAGACAGGGAACAGGACTCGTCAGGCAGAGGACAGCATCCTGCAGGAAGAACCCGGGCTGCTCCAGGACCCCAGTTGGACACTGTGCATCCTGGCACAGCAACCTCACCATGCTCCCACCTCCAATCTGGCCTTAGGGACCTCCAACCCTGACCCCAGGATTCTGCCCAGCACTGGGAAACAGCCCCCAGGTGGGTGCCCCAAGCCTCTGCTGCTCTTCCTTTCATTCTTGTGCTGCAGCTAAGACATGACAATGTGCTAGCAGCCCTCACTCTCAGCACCTCCTCAGCCTCAGCGTCCACTCTGGCAGCGCTTAAGGAGCCCTTCAGCCCACCACAGCACCGCAGGAGCCCCTCTCTGGGCTGGCTGAGGCCGGGGCCTCCTCCCTCTGCTTTCAGGAAGGTGTGGAGGGAGAGGTGCGGGCAGGAACCGGGGCTGCGCTCGCGGGCTGGTGAGTTTCGACAGGCCCCGCACACACAGCGGCCGGCCCTGGGCAGTGAGGGGCTTAGCACGTGGGCCAGCAGCTGTGGAGGTTGCCTGGGTTCCCCAGCAGTGCCAGCCCGCCAGTGCTGCACTCAATTCTCGCGGGGCCTTAGCTGCTTCCCCACGGGGCAGGGCTCGGGACCTGCAGCCCGCCATGTCTGAGCTCCTCCCCCTGCGGTGGGCTTTCGCGCAGCCTGAGCCTCCCGGACAGGTGCCACGCCCTGCTCCGTGGCGCCCAGGCCCATCGACAGCCCAAGGGCTGAGGATTGCAGGCACGGCTCAGGACTGGCAGGCAGCTCCGCCTACAGCCCTGGTGCAGGATCCACTGGGTGAAGCCAGCAGGGCTCCTGAACTGGATGGGGACTTGGAGAACTTTTATATCTAGCTGGAGGATGGTAGGTGCACCAATCAGCACTGTGTCTAGCTCAGGGTTTGTGAATACACCAATTGGTACTCTGTATCTAGCTAACCTAGTGGAGACTTGGAGGACTAGCACTCTGTGACTCTGTGTCTCGCTCAAGGATTGTAAATGCACCAATCAGCACTCTGTGTCTAGCTCAAGGATTGTAAATGCACCAATCAGCACTCTGTGTCTAGCTCAAGGATTGTAAATGCACCAATCAGTACTCTGTGTCTAGCTCAAGGTTTATAAAAGCACCAATTGGTACTCTGTATCTAGCTAACTCTATATCTAGCTAACTAGCACTCTGTGACTCTGTGTCTAGCTCAAGGATTATAAAAGCACCAATCAGCTCTCTGTAAAGTGGACCAATCAGCTCTCTGTAAAATGGACCAATCAGCAGGATGTGGGTGGGGCAGAGAAGGGAATAAAAGCAGGCTGCCTGAGCCAGCAGCGGCAACCCGCTAGGGTCCCCTTCCACACTGTGGACGCTTTGTTCTTTCGCTCTTTGCAATAAACCTTGCTGCTGCTCACTCTTTGGGTCCACGCTGCCTTTATGAGCTGTAATACTCACCACGAAGGTCTGCAGTTTCACTCCTGAAGCCAGTGAGACCAAAAACCCACCAGGAAGAATGAACAACTCCAGACGCGCTGCCTTTAAGAGCTGTAACACTCAGCGGGAAGGCCTGCAGCTTCACTCCTGACAGCGAGACCATGAACCCACCAGAAGGAAGAAGCTCCAGACACATCTGAACATCTGAAGGAACAAACTCCGGACACACCATCTTTAAGAACTGTAACACTCACCGTGAGGGTCTGCAGCTTCATTCTTGAAGTCAGTGAGACCAAGAACCCACCAATTCCAGACACAGAACCACTTGGTGTCATCCAATTCATGGGACTTTTCTCAAAAGCTGGTGGACAGGAGATGCTTTTTAAAACCCAGAAGTTAGATTTAGTTTAAAAAAAAATTACATATATGGATTTAAATGGACCAAGCAACTCCATATCCCAGAATCCCATGAAAAAGCTAATTTGACAACACTTAGAGAAATAAATTAGCAGAACAGAATTACTTGTCTAAAGTCACCTCTGGTTAAACTGGAAAATACACGTAAACACAGCACGTCTTTCTTAGTCATCCTACAGTAGAATTTTAACTCAAGATTTAGGAATTCTATCAATTCCAAACAACTTGGAACTACAAAATAATTACCATTACTGCAAACTATTTTCTACTTGAAAAAAACCCAGCTTTTTCTATAGAAAGGGCACAAGGACACAAGGAAATCCGAATGTGCCAGGCACACACAGAGAAGGAGCCCAACCACACTAACGCGCGGAGGAACCGTGTGCAGGGCCTGGCGTGTGCTGGGCCACGCCTGTAATCCCAGCACTTTGGGAGGCCGAGGTGGGCAGATCACCTGAGATCAGGAGCTCAAGACCAGCCTGGCCAACATGGTGAAACCATGTCTCTACTACAAATACAAAAAATCAGCCGGGCGTGTGGCGGGCGCCTATAATCCCAGCCACCTGGGAGGCTGAAGCAGGAGAATCACTTGAACCCAGGAGGCAGAGGTTGCAGTGAGCCGAGATCGCGCCACTGCACTCCAGCCTGGGCAACAAGAGCAAAACTCCGTCTCAAAAAAAAGAAAAAGAAAAATTAAATCTGTTGTATATCAGAGAGGTCAGCACCCACTTACCTTGATGTACTCCACCTTCAACTTCTAAGTGTAAAACCAGTTTTCTCAATTGACAAACACACTGTTTTTCAACTTCTTTCTCTTTTTCTAGCCCTACGACTCTTCTCTTCCTCCTTCCCCTACCAACCCCTGGTACACACCACCTTCATCCACACCTTCTAGGACCTGCCACGTGTCGCCAGGTATGTGAAAGCTATCTCCATGGCCGCTTCCAGGAGGGCTGAAGGGGTGTGGCCATCAGAACCACCTGCAAGACGGCTTTTTACTCCGCAACAGGGCTGGCCCTGCCCTGCTGCATCTGTCTACCTATGGGCTAGGATCCATAGGCTGAGAACTGCTACTGGGCTGCACCAGAGGTCCCTAAGAACAGGGGAGCCCTGCCCAAGAGAGAAAACTAACTTGGTGAGAGCAGGAAATGGGAGATTCCTCAAAAACAAAAACGTCACGGAACAAAGGGCGTCACCTCCCTGCAAAGGACCTAGTATCCCACCCAGAATTTAGTGGCTTGGTCCATGTTTTATCTGGGATTCAAACTCTGCAAACCTATGGTAGAATGAGAACAAAAGCTTTCGGCTTGTTTGCTAGCTGCTGAAGTTTAACAGCTAAAACATATTGAAAGCAGATCCATATTTATTTTGGGAGACTGAAAGGTTTCTCCGTCTCACAAGTAACTAATACAATCAAAGCCCTGGCAAACACAGCAGCGCGCGAAGAAATACAGCGTGAGGCTGGACAATAAAAAGTTGCACAGAATCCATTTGTCATTTTGGCCCACTCACCAGAGGTTCTGCAAGCCTGCTTCCAACAGCTCAGCTCATAAATCCCCATCTCAGGCCCACTCTCAGGACGTTCCTCACCCAGTGTCGGAACTAGGACTTCCTATATACTGCAGAGCTCACTTCTGGGCACCCCTGTCTCCTCTGTGGACAGGGACTGAAAACCAGATCTCCTCCAGCAGGGCCACTGCTCCCCAGGGGACCCTGGCCCTGGCTCCGCAGCCTGCTCTGATGCCGTAGGACGGCTGTGCACCAGGCAGTCCGCACCAAACTGGGAAATGTCTGTGTGCCATCGGACAAGACCACTGCCGTGTCTCCAGGCCACCCCTGCCCCAGAGGCCTCGTCTTCCATCTACATGCTCCAGAGGGGAGCTTCACATCTGTCTGGAAGCCAAACCCAAGGATGTGGGATAAGTGCAGAGGCTGCAGCACCATGCACGCCACCCTGGAGAGGCTGGCTCCAGCATCACCTGCCTGACGGCTCACAGACATCCTTCAACACTACACCAGCCCTATCTCACCTGGTCCTCATGGGAACAGCTTCACCTAGCTCCCCACTGTAGCCTGGCAAAGGATCATAACACAGCACTGGAACCCCCTGTCTCACCTGGTCCTCAGGGGAACAGTTTCACCTAGCTCTCCACTGTAGCCCGGCAAAGGATCATAACACAGCACTGGAACCCCCACTTTAGAGACAGGGAAACTGAGGTTTGGGGATCTTGAGTAACCTGGTCGTGGACACACGGCCCCTAAGTGGCAGAGTGAAGACTGGGATCCTATTCAGCATGGGTTCAGGGCCCACAGCCTTGACTGTATTGTATTGATCTCAAAGAAACCCAGAGAAGATGCCCTGAAGACAACATCCAAATCCAAGGACTAAGAAAAGCTTCACAGGAGGAGGAGCTTAGAACAATAGTTAGGAGTTCAAAGGGGGTAGATTAAGAAGGTATTTGTACATTGAAAAAACAGAGTGTGCAAAGGCAGAGAAAAGAAAAACATGATGTAGTTGTACAAAAGGCAAGTGGACTCTTTTGGATAGAGCAGATTATAGGAAAGTGAGATAGGAGGACCAGGGTAGGGTGTCTGGGGCTTTGAAAGCAGTCCGAGGGCTCAGGACTTGGACATCTACAACAGCAGCGAGGCAGCCACCAGTGCTGGGCATGAGCATCAATGCCCACTGGATGCCCGGAGAACAACCTGGAGCCAGTGAGATGACTGAACAGCTATTTCACCAGCCCTAAGTATGTGGCTGCAAGGGGAGGCGTGGGACGCTTGGAAACCCCACAGAAATGGAAAACTCTTTTGCTGTGGGGTGATGGGAAAGACACAAGAGAAGAAGGGGTCCAAGATGGCACCAAGAGAATCCTGACAAAGAGGATGAGATGCCACGGATGAACCAAGTGTAGGCAGGGAAATCTGGGGTGGGGCCAGGGACCCACTGGGCTTTAAACAAGTTCTACAGAGACCAGTGAACTGTCTCAACCACGACAGCACTGACCCTGCAGGAAGGAGAATTCCTCCTTATTGCAGGGCTAGCCCATGTGTTGTGGGATGTTCACTGGCATCCCTGGTCTCCACCCACTGGATGCCGGCAGCACCCCCTCAGTTGCAACAACCACAAATGTCTACCATGACAGTTCCCTTGGGGGACAAAACTGCCCCCAGTTAAGAACCACTGGCATAGTGAGGAAATGCTGCAAAAAAAAAAAAAAAATAGCTACTGCAAATGAGAGACCACTCTGCAGGTCTCAGCTCGAGGCCATCTGAGCAATTCACGAAGCCTGTTGGTGTACTCAGCACCTGACCGAAGGGATCAAACTACACCAGGGACGAGCACAATCCCCTCAGGCTTCACACTGCTCTCATGAATAATGAGCAATCTCTCAAATAGGATGCCCAGTATAATCACAGAACCAGGCAAACATGGAAGTAAGACACCATGAGCAAGAACAAGCCAAAAAACTTCCTTTCTTAGCTTGTTCTTGAACTTTAATTTCCTTTGAAACTTTACAAAAGCTGTCTACCATCTTGGGAAAATTATGTCACCAATATCCATGCTGACCAGATGACGAATGCCCAATACACAAGCAAAGACTTGAGATACTGGATGTATCAGATGCAGACAGAAAGTAACTCAACCATTTTTAAAGAAGGAAAAGTCCAGCTTGCTCACAAAGAACCCCCATGTAGCTGAGCTCCATAATTTTATGCCCCCTAAAATTCAGCCTGAAGTCAAAATGTTGGAAGAAATGGAATCTCAGTTTTTACTTTATATATTTATCACATAATATTAAAATACACAGATTATTTGATATGTTGTCAGTCCTCTATTTCAACATGTAATTTCACACTAGGCTAATCATAAAGCCTGTATCATTCTTGCATTTTTACAAACCAAGAGTCAAAGTAAGCTATGATAATAATATACAGTTTATCAATAGACTAGAAAATAAAAGTGGGGTTGGGGGACTAAAAGAGATATTTATCTACCACACAATCTTGTTTCACTTCAATTTTCTCAATTCCACTTATTATTTCTGGAAAAAAATCCCACTAGTTATATTTTGCCTGGGCAATTCTTTCCCAATACTTCATTCTCCTTGGGAAAACAGCAGACCAGCGCTGTACTCCCAAAGTCAACAGGCGGAAACACACACACTGCAATTTTAAGTCTATAACACTTTCCAAACTTGGCCTTAGTTTCCAAAACTTCATCTTTGTTAGATATCCTACAAGTCACTAATACTAAAAACTTTATTACCAGTCAGAAAAAAAAACCCTACCACATTCACACAAACCTAGGCTAGACAAAATCAGGTTCCAAAGGTGGTGGAGGGTACTACGGTACAATCAATCACCAAGGACTCAAGGACTCTCGGCTTTGATGACATTTCTCTCCCCACCCATTTGGAAATGGATCCCCAGGCAACAGTGGGAACCAACACCTCAGGCTTCCCATGGTGGTGTCGGAGGTGGCGCAGGCTCTCTGAGCAGGAGGGTGCTGGGAAGCTCCTGATCTAATCACAATCTGGCCAGGGGAAGATGATCTGGAGAGCATCCTCTCTAGTCCTTCTCAAAGGGGAGTATTCAGAATTTGAAGGCGCTTTTCAGTTGTCACAATGGTTGTGGGAGGTATTGACATTTAAAGGGGGGGAATCAAGAACGCAGAATGTTCTCTCGTCATAAACAACAGTGTCGTCCTGCAACCTGTGTCACTTTCAAATGTCCTGCAACACATTCAAGTCTAAAATTCACGAGACCCTAAACTAGAGTTCCATTTACATGCAACCACAAAATTTTCTGCAGTTTTTCTCTGCACAAAGTTTTCTAAGAACGCAACTATCCTGTAACTCAACAGAAAGGTGAACTTCATTTTCTTTGAAACTTTACAAAAACTGTCCACCATTTTGGAAAAATTATATCACCAGTGTCAACGCTGACCAGATGATGAATGTCCAATAAACAAAACCGTCTCAGTCTCCATTTGCAGCTGCTGCGTTCCAGGTACATACACCTGCTTGCCGCATTATGTCTGCTAGCAGAGTCCTGCCCAGGCGTTCCTGTTCTGAAGGCATATTATCTTATTATAAATGACTGCTCCTAAAGTTTTTCATTTAAACAGTACACGTAGATGCATATCATCCAGGAATTTCATTTCAGGAAAGTAAAGGCAGATTACAAACTATGGGTATCAGACAGGGAGCTCCAATCTGATCCTGTTGAAACCATCAGGCTACAATGAGATGTTCCCAGTCCACACAAAGACGGGGAAACAAAACACATTTCTAAAACCTCCCTTAAACTAAAAAAAAAAAAAAAATTAACTAGCTATAATATTTAACCTTTGATAGCTAAACAATTTAATCAAATGTAGGAGGAAAAAGTCTGTAACATTCAGACCAGGGGCATTGCTACAAAGAGAATAAAACATTTCAGCCCCTGGATCCGACAGAATTCCAAGTCTGCTTCTACCTGAGTATTAGAAAAGCTGAAGCCAGAAACAGCTAAATAAAAGGTAATGCAAGTAGGCATAACACAATAAAAGATATTACCTTCAAAATGCATTATTGTTGCCAATTATAAGAATCACTTCAACTTAATTTCAAAAGCACAATCACCCTCAACAGAAACAGTCTCTTTTTTAAATTTCAAAGAGTATTACATTAAGCCAATAACTCACCTTCCAGCCATAATATCACTCTCCCTCCCTTATTGCAACACCACATTTCATAAATACTTCTCATCGACAAGTCAAGCTAATTCAGGTTAATTTTATTGTATTTTGGTGCTATCTCACATTTGTGTGCAATTACCTTTATCATTTTATTGCCAAGGCAGAAAGTAATCAGAACAATTATTTGAAAACGGAGGTTTATAAATTCTAAATCACAGTTGCTGGCATTTTTGATAAAGCAGCAGCTTTATCTCGGGAAGTGGCAGGGACATCGGATAAATCATGCATCAGTCAAGTGTAGCTGACCCCCAAGTGCATTGCACAATATCAGAAGTGCTTCCAAATAAACTTTCCTGCATCATCCATCATTCTTCATAATGCTAAAATAGCTGCACACCTGAAAAATAGGAGCTGGAGGATAAAAAAAAAAAAAAAAAAAAAAATCCAAGCAGTGTGGGCGAAACCATTAACTGGTCTCCCTTTTAAACTGTAAGATATGGCCTGGAAACCGGACCGCGCACATAAACAAATATGACTTTACAATAACTCTAAACATCTGTATTCATATTCGTCAACTCAGTTTTAAATATAAATGAAATATGGGGTAGAGCCGTAAAAAGAAAAAGTGCATCTCTGGACTACATGCATTTTTACGTTCTGTTTGGGTCCGGCTGCTTTTAACAGCTGCCTCTCTAAGGCTTGTCTCGACATCTTGTTCTCTATTCCTCATTTTGTTCTAAAGTTTATTGCTTAAAAAAAAAATGTAACTTGATTTTAAGGAAAAGAATAAAGGGAGAAGCCCCTGAATCCCCATGTGTGATTTGGCCTAAGTTAATTACACCGCCAGGGAGCACAGAAATTTAGGAAGGGAGGCGGCCCCATCCCCAGTCACCCCTCTTCACGCAGGGGAAAAAATTCACCCCAACCTCAGCTGCAGCCTTCCTCAGGGAGGGATGGCTCATCTCACCTCTGGCATACGTGAGCCACATTCTTCACTGACTGTTTAAGGCAAAACCAAACAATTATGTGATCATTTATTTCCTTTTTTATCAAAAAGCAAATACCCCAGAGAAAGACGGCTTCTGGACCTTTTTGTAGGTGACCTTATGCCAACGGCTATCAAAAGGTCTAGCTGGGTAGGAACACAACGTATTAGCTACATATGCCTGGCACTGGGCCAGGTGCTTTACATGCATGATCTCATTTACTCCTCACAGCAAACCGAAGGAAGACCAAATGGTGTGTCGATGAAGCAGCAGACAGGGAGGTTACGGAACTCGCCTAAGGACACAGCACTCGAGGGGCAGGTGGGTATTCAAGATTAAGTCAACATTCTTCAAAGCCTGGACTTCAGCCAGGACTCTCCCCAAGCTCCAGGACATAGAGACACACTCCGCGCTGTACCAGTCAGGATGGCTGTGACACTCTGGAGTAACAACCACCACCAAACCCGCTACGGGTCTGGGCTAGCCCCAGCAGCGGCCATGGTTCGTGCAAGCTTGGCGCCACAGGCTGCACCCATCCTGTCCCACAGCTATCCCAGTACCACATGGGGAGGAGAACCACGAGCTGGTGTGCACACACATCCACCAAAAAGTACCACATGCCACTCCAGCCCACGCTCATTAGCCAAACCAAGTCCACGACCAAGCCACCCTTGAGGGAGTGGAACGGGGCAGTCCTCCTGCATATCCAGCAAAGCGGACCTGAAAACAGAGGTGAGCCCTGCCTCCCTGGTCTACCACAGACACAAATGCTGCTCAATTCAGGCTTCCTTTCAAATTAAAGCACTGTTGGACAAGAAACATGTTTAGAGTCCTCGGAATGGTCGTGGTGACCATGGCAGTCATACCACTAAAATCATCACCTGTGGCAGGTGCTTCGATGGAAGAAAACCCACAGCTGCTTAGCTTGATGATAAACAGAAACATGAAAACCAAAGAATGGGGAGGTAAATGACTGACTGACTGACTTATCAATAAATGCATAAATCCACAAGGCAGATAAAAAGGAGTAAGCACTATAAAAACAAACCGAGCCCACCAATTACAAATCTCTGTGACACGGAAACATTCTATTTAGTTAACTCTACAGCCACATTTTCCAAACCACTGCAAAATAAACCCTCAATTTTCCAGGGAGATAAATACTTTCTCGGTCTTGAAAGTGAGGACTGCTGTCCCTCATCATGGACATGTGTGGAGGTCCAACCTTTGGCCTAGAGAAAATAAAGGCATCCTCCCCCACCCCCGCAGGAGGCAGGGTAGCTCTGAGAGGTATCAGGGCCCAAGCCCAGAGAGGGAAGAGGCGGCAACTTTGAGCGAGTGAGTCCATGGAAGACCCTGACCTCCAGTCACTGCTGTTTCTAGATTCACTGAGGGAACTCTGCCCAGGACAACTGCCATCGGCTAAGAGCAAGAAAGGACCTGTGTGCCAAGGGTTTTGATCCAAGAGTTGCCAGAGCCTGTTGGTGGACTCTGACACCAGGAAGTGACTGACCCCGTCACTGAGCTCAATGTTTTGGCTTTCCTTTACCTCTACGAGTCTGTACAACTCTGAAGCTCTATAATTCTATCTAGTTTTAAATTTACATGAAGGCTCTCAGTGAAACAGATATCACATTAATCAGAGACACTGAACTGTTCAGGCAAAGTAGCCCTGAATTTTATGTCATACACTTAACATATGGGCTGGGTGCAGTGGCTCATGTCTGTAATCCCAGCACTGTGGGAGGCTGAGGCGAGTGGATCATTTGAGCTCAGAAGTTTAAGACCAGTCTGGACAACATGGTGAAGCACTGTCTCTACAAAAACATACAAAAATCAGGAAGGCGTGGTGGTGGGTACCTGTAATCCCAGAAACTCAGGAGGCTGAGGTGCAAGGATTGCTCAGGAGGTGGTTACAGTGAGCTGAGATCACACCACTGCACTCCAGCCTGGGCAACAGAGTCAGATCCTGTCTCAAAATAAATAAATAATAAAGTTAACATCTGAAATATTAATAAAATCAATCTTACAATAACTCATGGAGAGAGGTGATATTATAATTCGTGTATCACAGGTGAGGAACCCAGCACACTGCAGGTGAAGAATTTGCCTCAGGTCCCATTTCGAGTGAGCTGTAGAAGCCTAAAGTCGAGCATGGAGATTCCAATCCCCAGAGCCCTGCCTCTTCACCACTGCACCCTCCTGCTGGCTGAAGCAGCCCTGCAAGGCAGCCCCCCGACGGCCCAGGGCCCAGGCGGGTGTGAATCCCCTGCCCAGTTCACCCCACCAGAGCACACACCTCTACGGTAGGAAACCAGGCAGTGCCCAAATCAGCGCCAATGGTGACTTTCTGAACAAATGAGACACTGGTATTCCTCCACATTGTTGGAGAAGTTGTAAAAATCAATCTTTATGGCCTTTCCAATCCCAAGATTTATAGTGTGAGTCCACAATCAAAAATTTGTGTCAAAAAGAGTGTAAGAAAAAGGAAGATATGCTTAAGAAAGAAAGAATTAGGAAACACCTAACCTCTTAATATACAATAGGTGAATTTTCAGGACAATTAACTCCAAATCATTTTTCAATCGGTTATATTCTCTCCCTTCCAAAAATAAGATCTAATCATTTCATGCATATATCCAACAATTTTCAGTCATCTGGTGAAAACTGACAATGAAGGTGTATTTCCATCAGCTATTTCATAGTCTTTTGTCACCAGGACACCCAATTCGAGTAAAAACATGATAAAGCAGGAGTCTAGTGATCAGATTCTACATGGCACAGTATCCATTAAAGTCTCCAACACTTCATAAGACTTCTGACTGTGTTCTATAGCATGAATACTGTATCACCCTTAATGTTAAAATTTAACCAGGTCTTTTAAAGGGTTTTAGGTTCATCAAATGAATTTTCGATATTTCTGTTTACAACAAAGATAATTAAGAATCATAATGAATCAGACATAGGTATAAGATGCGAATTCCACAAAAATAGAAGTTAGAAAACAAAATGAGTTAAAGAAAAAGAAAAAACCTCTAAACTAGCAGAAAATGCTATTAAAGGTAATTGTTATTCTTCACATAACAACAGTAGAGGGTCTTCCTTGCTTTATTTCATTTTGTTTTCCACATGCAACAATTGGATATCTGAGAAATAAGTTAATTTGCTGGCATATCCGTTTGGAAACATGCCATCAGTTTCCCAAGAGCCAAAGTGAAAGCTGAGTAACAAAATAAGTAATGAAACAAAAGGATTTCATTTTCTGACTATTTGAGTCCAAATGTCAACCCTATATTCCTAACCATGTTTACAGAAGAATTCTGTAGATTGAACTTTTTTCACCAAGCAAGCATAGGAAATACTGTTCTTCACAAGTAGGGCTTTTCCTACTAAGCCTCATCTGCATCTAGTGCAGATGAAACACAATGACACAGGTTTTACCAGATTCTTTTTAAAAGAAGCCACCATATAAGCAAACATATTGCAGATAAAGAGCGCCAGGTTTCTCAATGTTGGAGAAGGGAGCTACAAAGAGGAAAGGCAGAGATTAGAATAAAACCTGCTGTGCTGAATTCAAGTTGGAGGCATCAGATGAACTTGTAGTTTTTAACACGCATGCAGACAGAAAACAGAAATAAATACAGATGCATGGGTCAGTAGACATACATACTGCCCCAGCTCCTCCCACTGAGAAGGGCAGGAAAAGCAGCACCTCAGCAGCAGCGAGCACACTCAGCACTCAGATCTTGGCTGCTAAACATCATTCTCCAGCTAAAAGGAACAGAGGCTCCTTGGAGAAATGACTGAATCCAGGGCTGGGGCAGGGAAAACACAAGATACAACTGGATCATACTGTGGTCCCAGAAAGTAGGAAAGCACGAGAAAAACGATGGGCAGGTCCAAAAGACATAGGAGCCAAACTCAACAGTTTCCCAAAAGCCAAAGTGGGGCTATCTGAGTAACAAAATTAAGTAAAGACAGCACTGGACTACACCCCAGAAATTAAAATAAATATCCATGAGTCTATGCTGATGTGAATAATTGAAAAACTAATAAATAAAAGGGAAAGAAAAGACAGCTCTTGCTTACAGAACAGTTCCCATTGGTAAATGAAAAGGGAAGGAGGGAAATACAAGCATTAGGGAAGCAGTACAGTAATAACTGCCACAGGCAAGACACACCCATGGTCACTAAGATGAGTGGGTGAAAGCCTGAGCAGAACCAAGATGGTCTCAAAATGTCTCCCCCCAGGTATTAATTACTAATGGGAAAACTTAAATTACCAAGAGGAAATGCACAAGAGTCACCATACCCAGTGTCCAAGCTAACATCACATGTCAGTCCAAGTAACTGACAGACATACGTCCCCAGGACAGGATGCCTCAAGGGGGCACATCACTTCAGTGCCTTCTTACCAAAAACACATAACCTCTGTCTCTCCATGAGACAACATCAGCAAACCCAAACGAGAGGCATCCTACAAAATACCTGATCAGCATTCTTTGAAAGGGTCCAGGTCACAAAAAACAAGGCAAGAGGAACTGACACAAGTTAGACGTCTTAGCTCCTTCTGGTTGCTGGAATAAAATACCTTAGACTGGGTGCTCTGTAAACAACAGAAATTCCTCTCACACATTCTGGAGGCTGTGAAGGCCAAGATCAAGGGACCACCAGGGCCCTCTTCCTGGTTCACAGAGAGCACCTTCTTGCTGCATCCTCACGTGGTGGAAGAGGACAGTGAGCTCCCTCAGTCCTCTTTTATAGGCACACTAATCCCATTCTGAGGGCTCCGCCCTGACCTAGGCATTGCCCAGAGGCCCCACCTCCAAATGCCATCACCATGGGGGTAGAGTTTCAACACAGGACTCTGGAGGAAACATAAATTCAGATCATCGCACTAGAGGAGACAAAGGAGAGATGGCAAGGTTTACAGCAGTGCACCCGCGTTAACACCCTGGTTGTGGTAAGTGTGAGGTGTTACTACCTACAGAAACTCAGTGCTATCTGTGCAACTCTTCAGCAAGTCTAAAATTTATCTCAAAATAAAAATCCCCCCAAAAAGCCATTCCATTGTCATCTGTGTACATGCAGGGTCTAATCCGACCCCAGAGTCCTGCAATTCAGGAAGAGGAGAGAGGACCGCGACAGCGTGAAGAATCTGCAGGGCCCTCACCACGCCCTCGCTGCTGACCGCAGTGCCGCACCAGCTGACCGGGGAGGCACAGAGCTGTGCACCACCCCTCCGTGAAAACCCTCCCCTTGCCTCTAGAATCCAGAACTGACACTGCATGTCTGCCTCGGAAACATGCTGGTGTAGAGACCGGGCAGTGGTACGAGCCGTCGCTAGGAAATACAAAGGTTAAATAGATCATAAATTAAGATCAGTGTCAGCCGGCCAGCAGCTTTATATCATATTATAAACGAGATCAGGAAATGTTGTTCCCCCTATTAAAATTAGAAACCATTCAGAGTATTTGCTTCAGAACTTCTACCCCAATAGGCTTCCCTTGCCAAAAAGGGGAAAAAAACATTGGCCAGGCACAGTGGGTCATGCCTGTAATCCCAGCACTTTGGGAGGCCGAGGTGGGAGGATCACTTGAGGCCAGGAGTTCAAGGCCGACCCGTGCAATGTAGAGAGACCCCATCTCTACAATTTTTTAAAAAAAGAAAAAAATTAACAAAATAAAAATAAATATATACCAAGATCCCTTTTAAAGTATAGTAATTAAAAGGAGAAAAGGTATAGATGATGAATGAATTTATGTAAAATACCACCAAATGCTGGCTCCCTTGTGGGTTATTTCTCTCTGTATTTTTTCCCCAGGAACCTCTAGAGCACGGGACAGCTAGCCTCGGTGCCCCATCCCCATTCCACGGCTGCACAAGCTGATGCGACAGAAACCCTGGAGACCCCGGCCCAGACTGCACTGCCCTGAGTGGGTTCCGGGTCAGACCACCTAGAGCAGATGGAAATAATGGCTAGAGATGGCTGCCAGTATTTTATTTAGACATTTTTATAAGGAAGCCAGAGGTTGCAAGCACCGCTAGGATAACTATACAAATTTTGATTTTACTAAAATGTTATGTCCCCTGAGCCAAGGTATTAATCTTGTTATAAAAGTAGTCTCTCCACTTGCTAGCCATTCATTAAACTTTCATCAATTTTAAGATGTACTTAGTGTTATTGGAGCCTATGGAAAAGGCAAATAGCATACAGCACCAAGGCAAGAATCGGACCAGCTTTTGGAGGGGGATGGAACGGAGGAAGACTTAAGTGTGACAATGAAAATTCCAGGCATTCAGGTTTCCCGAAATATTTATAAAACAGTTTTCAGCTTGTAGCAACATTTGATCTCTAAGAAATAAATTACCAATTATTTCTTAAAGGGTGAGGATAAATTAAAAGCGAGACTCCAAATGGCAAATACTAAAACAAACCACCTCCCATTGCTCTGCGCTCTCCACAGACAGCCGTGTGCAGGGGGAGGCCTGCGAGTGCCAGTCCCCGGCCGCAGGGACCTCCAGGAATGTCTAATGCAGTATCAATCTTGTCAGCTGCATGCCATCCATCCACAGCCTGCTGGACGCTGGGGAGGACACCAGACTCTGGCCTGTGAATGCTCTGGGAATGTCATTACATTCTGTGTTTACTGACCAGACACAGGCCTATTTCTGCAGGAACTTACATCCTGATGAAGTTCTGATGTCATTTGAACTACGTGAAGAAGCTCTGCCGAGAAAAAAGGGAAGAAGAATCCTGGTGGAAAGAGATAAGCCTACGACGGGCCAGATTCCATACACGTTTGACAGGAAGGCATGTCCACGCAATCATTTCTCTGCCTTTGTGCGATATCGTGTAAGGTTATGATTATATAAAATGGCTGCAGAATTTTGGAGTAGGACCTATCAAAAGAGATGAGGATTTTCTTTCTCTACAAGCAAACGGGAATTTAAAAGTTCAGCAGTCCATCGATCATCAGTGATGAGTCACAATCAGCAAATGAAATGTAGAAGATGGTCTCTCATCACTTGGCCTATAAAAGCTTCTGATCCGTGTGGTAAAAATGCACTGACTGTAATAAGCACTCCATTAGAACAAATAAAACCAAACACCTAATTACCAAGTGACTATTTATAGTTTCTAAAATAACTTAACCCAGTTTCACAAAGCAGATATTTTGAGATTCAAAGAAAACTCCTGCTCTATTCCAGCATTAGGTACTACATTTATTTTGCTTAGACCCAGAGGATCAAGAGTTCTGTAACTCTAAATTACGTTATTTGTACCATGAATTCAAATAATTAGTCTCATTTACCAACAGCAGTTACTTATAAAAGAAAACAGAATCATAAATGTAAATTGTTAATCCTGACAAAAATTCACAACCTGGTTTAAAGGAACATTTCAGAGTCAAGGAAAGAATGTCTGTGTGGGGTCAGTAATATCCTGAGTTTATTTAAATGGGTTTTGCAAAGCTAGCTCATGCCAGCACAATCTTTTATGCTTCTCTGCTTCAGCCTATTTTATCTTTTTAGTGTCTTATTCAGGCAAATTCCTTTCCCCACAGGGTGACGCCCCTATTGACACAGTACAGAGAAGGAAGTTTGTGATCTGTGACATCCCAAAAAGGAGCTCCTGGTACTCAGAGCAGTCGTGGTAAAAATAAAGGAACAAATAAATACAAACAAGCAGAGAAAACCGGATGTCAGGATCAGAATAGACTCTAAAGACCACTTAAGACCATTAAACAAGCATTGTCTCCATCTAGATGGGCAGTGTCCATAGGCAGCTGTCAGCCACATGTGGCTACTTATTTAAATTTAAATTAATTGGAATGTAATAAAATTTAAAACTCAGTTTCTAAACCACAGGAGTCAATTTCAAGTGCCCAGCAGCCAATGTGACTAGTGGCTACCATATTGGGCAGCAGAGACACAGAACATTTCCATCATTGCAAACACTTCTGTTGGAAAGCCCTGGCCAATCCTGTCATTGCACGTATTAGGGAAACTGAGACCCAGAAGGTAATGAGGATTTGAAGTCTCTGATAAGCCAGGAACCCAGAGCTCACCGGCTGACACGCAGCACGTGGCTGGCCACCGAGCCGGTCATTCAGGTAAGCCCCAGGGAAGCTTGAGCTCCACGTGCTCAGGAACTTGTCTGGACAGTTCAAGGTCAGGGTCCAGCACACACCCCACCCGCTCCCCAGGTGACTGAGGTTTTTGAATGAAGAGATGCAAAAAAAATGACCATATCACCATTGGGGGCTTCAAAATTATACAACACAGTCCTTAACTCAGGAAGCTAAGAGGCTGGTTAAGAATTTCTTAATGGCCGGGCGCGGTGGCTCACGCCTGTAATCCCAGCACTTTGGGAGGGTGAGGTGGGCAGATCACGAGGTCAAGAGATCGAGACCATCCTGGCTGACATGGTGAAACCGCATCTCTACTAAAAATACAAAAAATTAGCCGCGCATGGTGGTGGGCGCCTGTAGTCCCAGCTACTCGGGAGGCTGAGGCAGGAGAATGGCGTGAACCCAGGAGGAGGAGGTTGCAGTGAGCCAAGATTGCACCACTGCACTCCAGCCTGGGCAACAGAGCGAGGCTCCATCTCAAAAAAAAAAAAAAAAAAGAATTTCTTAATGTAAGACATAAGAAGTCTTCCCGTGTGTTGAGTTCTCTAAACACTATATTTACATCTTTGTGAACAAAATTTTAATTATTTCTTTAAGACAGAGTCTCATATGAAATTGTCCTAAATTCCTAACAATGGAAGAAGGTTGTATCTTTACAGTAGGACACTTTGCCATTCTCCAAAAATGATATTAAAGAGTTCAATATATGGCTAAGCATTTACAAGGTCAGGTGAAAAAGGCAAACACACAACTGTGATGATCCCACATGCGCAAAGGACTGGGGTGTAAGTGTGCACGTGATGTCTGTGCATATAAGACAAGCCTCTAGAGTTTCACTCAGCTTTGTCCCCTAGAGAGTATTGCAGCAAACCTGTCTGAAAAGGGCTGCTTCCCAGATTGAAGGCAGAAATATAAACATTAGTGAGCCCCAGATCCCACACTGGGCCTGGCGCAGTGACCCCTCTTAAATCCCTCTAACTGATGGAATCCATATTGGGATGCACACTTGCAGATATTGATAAGAACCTATCTAAGGATCTATTTTAATATTACTTTTTCTAAATCTTCAAGATTTTTATCTATATTTATTTTCTGATAGCTTTATGCAAAAACATTATCAACTCAGTTGTTTTGAGAATACTGGATTAAGTGACTATGATACACTAGATATTGAATAAATGGCAATGTTTCAAAGTTTCCTGGATGGCCTCTCTAGTAAGCAGGCGCAATCCAAAGAGAATCAGGGCACTCGGAAAAAGGAGAGGAAGCCAGGGCTGGAGGAAGCAGTGGGAAGGTGGGCAGCATTAGCAGAGAAGGCGCACGGGGCCTCCCTGACAATCCAAGGGCCCTAATTGAGTGAGAAGCCTTAGGAAGACCTAGATCTGAGTGGTGCTACCCTGAGACCCCCTGGTTCCAGGCAAAAGAAACCCAAACACCCACCCTTAGAGAAAAGGAGAGAAAAGCGTCTCTAATGTAGGCACTCAGGAGTCAAACAGATCAGGCTCAGCCCATATAAATTAATAATCAACCACGTCATCAAACAAGGTCCCGTGTCATCATGAGAGTTACAAGAAATCACAGAAAGATGAAAACCACGAAGCTCACACTCGACCCACAGGATTGCAGATATTTAAAGCAACCTGCCAAGAATATGCAATGAGCATTTATGAAATGTGTGGGCAAAGGAAGATAGAGGACAGGAGAAAGCATGAGCAAGGAGAAAGCAGAAATCTAAGATTTCAATCAAGATTTCAATCAAGTTTTCAGAATGGACTTTCATTTCCAAGCAAAACGAACTAATGGAGGCAGCCCAATACTCCCGAAGGAACTGGAAAAAGTCAGAAAAATTACAAAACTCGTCTTTTAAAATGTTATAGAGCTGTGGAAGTAACCAGGACTAGAGGGACTGGGACTGTACAGTGGGGACTGCCCTTTGCTGCCCAGAAACACTCACTGATCCTGGGTGTAGACGGGGAACACCGTGGCAGGCCACGCAAAGCCACTCTATCTGGGAAGGGGAACCAGGGAAGCTCTGGGTGGTCTGTTGGGGATGGTGTGAAAGATCCGAATCAGAAGAACCCCAAAAGCGCAATCAATTTGCTATCCTATGGGGCTGCGTGCATGAGCCTAGGGAGCTGAGTCAAGCGAGGGCTCCTAAAAGGAAAAGCGTATTCTCCCTTATCTAATAGCACTTAAGAGATGGGTGGGAAGAAAGGTGGGCGGAAAGACAGAGAGAGAAGGGCCTGCTTCAAACATAGTCATCTCCCATCAGGACCTTAGGAGACTTTGAAACAGGGGAGGTGGAAAGCTAAAGAGCTCGGCTCAAAACCTTCTAAGGGGAGAACCAAGGGATCTCCCAAAGTGTTTACAGGCTGAGGAGAAAGAGGCCATGGGCTTCCAATCAAAAGACCATGCTCAAAGGGAAGGTCCAACTAGGGACTCAGTTTTAGTAACATAACAGGCCAGCCCTGACCCAGATCAATCCCTCATGAAACTAAGGTCCTTCACCCCTCACTCCATATGCCTAACCAAGGGCAAAGACAGCTTTTGCTTTGATGAAAAGCATGGCAATCCAGAGGTTTTACAGTCCTTTATGCACAAGTTCAGCAAACGCAATTTTAAAAGCATGCAAAAAGCAAAAACATGTATTTAATAATTAATAATAAAGAGAAGGGAAAAAAGAAGAAAATACAAGCAGAGGAATAGATGTCCACAATACTGGTGTTAGCAGATAAGAGCTGTAAAATAATTATGATGGATACACTTAATAATAAGAGGAAAAGACAGGCAACAGAAGTGGGAAAGTGAAGAATTTTAAATATAGAATTAAAATACATATTAAAGTACAAAACAGGCATCCTAGAACTGAAAAATACAAAATTTGTAATTCAGGATTCATTGAATTGGTTTAGTAACAGACTGGACACATCAGAAAATAAGGTCCATGATCTGCCAGAGAGCTCAGCAGAAAACATCCAAACTGTGGTAGAGAAAGGGGAAAGGAATGGAAAGAAAACAAGAACAATAGAGAGCCAAAGGACAGTCAAAAGGACTAACCTACCTATATTCAACTCCCAGAGGAAAGGACAGACTGGATGAGGCAGAGCAATATTTGAAGGGACCAGGGTCAAGAATTTGCCAATAGATGACAGAGAGCAATCCAGAAATTCAAGAAGTTCAGCAAACCATAAGCAGAATAAATATGAAGAAAACCTCAACAAACCATAACACAATTAGCTTCAAACCAAAGAAAAAATCTTAAAAGCAGCCAGTGTAAAAACATTTGCATTACCTTCAAAAGTGCAACAATAAGACGGACAGCTGACTTTTCAGCAAACTTCAGAAACCAGAAGACGATGGAATGTTATATTTTACGAGGTAAATAATTGCTAACTCAACAATCAATAACTATTAGTGTTTAAAAATTGAGCCAATTCACTGCCAGTTGACTAGCATTAAAAAAACTAAGTAAACATACAAGTCCTTCAAGCAGAAGTCAGCCCAGATGGAGGCATGATGCTGGAGAAGCAATGGAGAGCACTGGAGGGCAAGCATGGGGCACGGTGATACAAACACCAAATGTTTAAACAGTGACAAAAGTGACTACTGCATTTTAAATGTATATATAATTAAAATATAACAGCATCCAAGCTGGAAGAAAGGGAAATGACTAACGTTTTGTAAAGTATTTTACTGTTCAGGAAGTGGCAAAGTAGCAATTTAGGTGAACCATAATAAGTCCAGGGTGTATACTATAATCTCCAGGCTAATCATGAAATGAAACATACAAATCTGTATAACCAGAAAGAGGAGAAAAATGGATTTAAAAAGTACTTTTTTAATCAAAAAGAAAGCAAAATAAGTTAGAAATAAAGGAACAAAGATAGGACAAATAGAAGACAGATAGCAAAATGGTAAAAGTAAGTTCAACTATAATTATTTTAATGTGACTGGGCTAAACAATTCAATTAAAAAATAAAGACTACCAAACTGGATATTTTTAAAACTATATTACTTCACACACATTTTAAATTTAAGAACAAAGGCTGCAAGTTAAAGGGTGGAAAAAGATTGTGCAAAAATAAATATAGCTTCATAAAATTAGCCTAACCAGTTTTTAAAAATGAATAATCTTATAACAATAACGATAAAGAATAAATAACCTTAAAAGCAATTAAACCACTAGTTTGGCCAAAGTTAAAAGCAATAAATTAATAAGCCTGGTCTAGGAGGTGTTTAAAGGATGATTCTTAGTGGCCAAGTAATGTTCATCCCAGGAATGCAAAGATGGTTTAACATTAATAACTTCCTAGAACTCATGATTCACACTAACAGATATGGGGGTGGGAATCACATAAACAGTTAAATAGATGCAGAAAAATCACTTAATAAAATTTGAAGACTGACCATAATTTTTAAAAAGTTTTCAAGGAACAGTAGAAGAGAAGGAGATTAAGAAGTTTTCTTCAGCTCTGAAATAGTTTCTGATAATTGTTTGTTTCCCTCCTGGAGGGAAGCAAAAAAAAAAAAAAAAAAAAAGAAAACAAAATTCAGACAACCAGAAGACCAGAAGAGAAGGCAACTTCCTTTCTACCGCAAGTCTAAAGCAAGCATCATTTTTGGTAATGAAGAGTTAGCAGTTTTCCCTTTAAAATAAGTAACAAGATGAGTGTATTATCCCCACATGTACTTAAAATGGAACTGGAGATTCTAGTGCAATATGACAAGTAAAAGAAAGAAATGTTTTACAGAGTAGAAGGAAAGAAGCAAAACTCTGTCTATTTAGAAAAAACAAAGAATATATATGTGATATATTCATTTTTAAAAATTAGAAAGTAAATTAAATATAAGATGAAGACATGAAAATTAATAGCATTTCCACATACCAGTCATAAAGAAAAATCCAATCCTAGAAAAATATATAATTTATAATATGAATGGCAACAACAACAAAAAATAAGGACATGGGGGAGTATTTCAAAAGGTGCACAAGCTCTTTATGAAAAAACTTATTAAAATGTGAGAGACATTAAGGAAAACTGAGAGAGAAAGAGAGAGAGTGCAAGAACGCACATTCCTGAAGAGGCAGATTCATATCCTAAAGATCTCATTCTCCCCACCTTAGTCTGCAGACCCAAGGACCTCAATCAAAATACCAAACACGTTAGTCTAAGAATTTGACAAGCTTATTCTGAAATGCAAATGGATGAGCAAAGGCCCAAAAAGAATCAAGAAACTTCTGAAGAGGAAAATCAATATATGAAGATTTACTCACCAGTTTTTCCTTTTTTTTTTTTTTTTTCCTGAGATGGAGTCTTGCACTGTTGCCCAGGCTGGGCTGGAGTGCCATGGCGCTATCTTGGTTCACTGCAACCTCCGCCTCCTGGGTTCATGTGATTCTCCTGCCTTGGCTTCCCGAGTAGTTGGGATTACAGCGGCACACACCACCACACCAGGCTAATTTTTTGTATTTTTAGTAGAGACTGGGTTTCACTATGTTGGCCAGACTGGTCTCAAACTCCTGAACTCATAATCCGCCCACCTCAGCCTCCCAAAGTGCTGGGATTACAGGCATGAGCCACCATGCTCAGCCAACTCATCAATTTTAAGAGTTAGCCTAAAGCTATGGTAATTAAAGCATTGTGGCATTAGCACAGAAAGACAAAAACATCGATGAAACAGGAGAGCCCAGAAAAAGGCATACGTCCACTTGGAATAGTCAGCGGCTCCAGCACCGTTTACTGTGTATCTCTTCATTTCTCCAGGGCTCTGCACTGCCTTTCTTGCTCTATATCTGCATGTCACATGTTTGTCATATATGTGCAGTGAAGCCACTGCAGAGTCCTGGAGAAAGGAGGGGTTACCCAATACATGGGACTGGAGCCACTGATTATTCATATTAAAAAAGAACTGAACTTCCACTCCATACCACAGCAAAGGTTACTTACAAATGAGCTGCAGACTTGTATATGAAAAGGAAAACTGATACTTTCATAGGAAAATAGTGGAATTGTTATGACTGGGGATAAGGAAGGGCTTTGAAACAAGACGCAAAATGTGCAAACTATAAAGGAAAAGAATCATAAATTCAATTACATGCAACTATATTAAAATTAGAAACTCCTGTCCATCAAAAGGCACTATAAAGAAAATGAAAACACAGCCAAACGGGGAGGAGACAATTGCAGCACATGTAACAGACAAAGGATTAGAATCCAGACTATATAAGATAATCCTATAAGTTAATAACAAAAATAAAATCCAACAGAAATATAGGCAGAAAGGGTATGAACAGGCATTTCGCAAAAGAGGCCTGATGAATGGCAACATGAAAAGATGCTGAAGGTTGCTCGCAATTGGAAGTGCTAATGAAGATCACGATGAGATAGGATTTTTTGCCCAGTAGGTTAGCAACTGTTAGTAGCATGATAACTCCAAGTTTTGGTAAGGAGGTGGATTAACTGACTGGGGTCTATCTGCTTTAACCATTTTTACAAAAGTTATTGTCCTGTAACACTGAACATTGACACTCCAATCATTCTACCCTTGAGTAGAAGGAGAGAAAATTTCAAAACTTAACCATCTGACATTGAGAAACAGCTTGACCTCCCACTACAAACCATATAGGTATATGTGTGTGTATAGGGGTGTGTGTGTGTGTGTGTGTGTGTGTGTGTATTCTCTCAATGTCTAGGATCCAACTTAAAATACACACATAAGAAGCAGAGAAATATAACCCACAATCAGGAGAGAAAATACACATACATACACCTATATGGTTAGCAGTGTATAAAGAAAATGAAAACGCAGGCCACAAACTGTGAGAAGACAATTGCAGACCATACACCTGACAAAGGATTCGAATCCAGACTGTACAGAATAATCCTGTAAATCAATAAGAAAAAGAAATCCCAACAGAAATACAGGCAGAAAGGATATGAACAGGCATTTCATACATAGTGGGTGTACATATATATGTGTATATATGTAATGGATATACACAATTTTTTGTTTGCCTTCTGGAGGGAAGCAGAAAAAAAGAAAACAAAATTCAGACAACCAGAAGAGAAAGAAACTTCCTTTCTACCAAAAGTCTATGGCAAGCATCATTTCTGCTGATGACACAGTATATATATTACACACACACACACACACACACACACACACACTCCTCTTCTTTACAACTTACATGTAATCCAAAACTTTGCAAGTGAACCCATTTTCTCCTTTACTTCCTAGCAACCCCAGAGATGTGATGTCACTGGAAAAAGTTTGGCCTTTACAGATAATCAGAGTCCTACTTGAAAAACTAACTGTTCCTCTGAGGAACCACTGCGACCATCATGACTTCTTCGATTCCGTCCGCTCATGAGAGCAGGGCAAACCATCCAAGCCACCTGCAGGGCACCTAATTATTCTTTGTCAAGAGTGGGCATGGCTGTAGGAAAACTGTCATCCCAACAAGTAGGAGGCTAATGCTGGGTGGTTCATACCAGCTATCCAAGTAGCCCAGGACAAAAGACAGTCCTAGTTGATTGATTGTTCAAATGCAGAGTTGCACAGAGCTCTCTAGGCTGCCCAGGTACGCTGCCATACAAGGGTTTAACGTTATCACCACTATTACATTTAACTGATTAAAGCCCTGACTGCCAGAGGCATTAACTACAACGTTGTGTGAGTTCTGGCAGGAAAGAATACACTCTTCTTCTGTCTGGTCTCATTTTTGACAACATGAAAATGCTGAAATGACAGAACTCAGCAGAGTACATTTCTAGTGATGACACACACTGAAGTCTGATGATGACAAGAGAAAAATAATCTGAACCAAAGATGCCCTTTGTTTCCTCTGCCTTCCCAATCTTGTGTCCCTTCCATACAAAGTTTGAACAGTCCTTCTTTGGAATAGAAATACAAATAAAATTTTTTATGTTTCTTAACAGAAAGTCAATTAAGGTTTATACCAATTTCACCAAACACCTGTGATCTGGGATTCACCTGTGAATTTCTCAAACATACAGGGAAAGACTGAGTATGAGCTAAACAACCAGAAAGCATACGGAAAATACAGTAACTGGCCGGGCACGGTGGCACACGCCTGTAATCCCAGCACTTCAGGAGGCCAAGGCGGGTGGATCACCTGAGGTCAGGAGTTCGAGAACAGCCTGGCCAACATGGCGAAATCCCATCTCTACCACAAATACAAAAAATTAGCCAGGCGTGGTGGTGGGCACCTGTAATCCCAGCTCTTTGGGAGGCTAAGGCAGGAGAAATACTTAAACCCGGGAGGCAGAGGTTGCAGTGAGCTGAGATCACACCATTGCACTCCAGCCTGGGCAACAGAGCAACACTATGTCTCAAAAAAAAAAAAAAAAGGAGGGAGGGAGGGAAGGAAGGAAGGAAGGAAGCAACCAACCACACCTTGACTTGGTAAATCATTTCTAAATTTAGAAGGTAAATTAGTTTTCTTCAACTCTGTTTCCATGAGAAAAAAAAAAAAATTAAAAAGGGCTATCTACCTATATATATCAAGTCTAACAAGGAAGATGAACTTAAATTAAGTCTTCTTGAAAATTACTGTTCTTTGAATTCTTATTCTGTGAGGACCAGAATAAACAGGCTTAAACATGCCTAGAAAGTAGTCAGGGAAGCTTTTCACCCACTTCAGGCCACTAAAAAGTCTGGGGTCAGGGCCAGAGGGCTTTGTGTAATCTGAGCAATCTCAGTCCCGTAGCAGCCCAGCAGGCCTTTTTTTGTTGTTGTTAATATGGGTCCACTAATAACTTGGTGGGGATTCCACTTCTAGCCATTACAGAGTAGCAAGAACCACATGTAACAGCTAAAATAAAATAAAGTATGGGATGAGTAGCCTGAAATTCTGGGAACCAGAAGTACTTCAGGTTTTAGATTTTTCTGGATTTGGGAATATCTGCAAATACTTACAGTTTGAGCATCCCTAATCCAAAAATCCAAAGTGCTCCAACAAGCATTTCCTTTGAGCATCAGCTTTGAGCATCATGTCAATGATCAAAAACTTTCAGATGCTTTAGCATTTCAGATTTTGAATTAGGGGTGCTCAACTTTTATATAAAACAATGGTCTTCAGAACAAGGACAACAGCAGCCAGGAGCTATGCTCCCCAAGGAAAGGGAAGCAAAGTGAGCCAGCCGCCAGGGAAGGGCTGGATGCAGCCTCCAGCCTGTGTTGAGGTGGAAGGTCTGAGCCAAAACTAGTGGGTGGTCTCACCAAAGCGGGAAAGAGATCAGAATTCAAAAAGAACAAAACACCTAGAATCTTCAGGGAGGAGTACCAGGGAGGAAGGGCCGACTCAGAGAACACACCAGACATCTCCAGAAGAGTCCCTGTGGCCTCTGCCTGACTACTGAGACACTGCTTGAGAAGGAACTCCCTGAGGTCAAAGAAAGATCCCCAGAAGTAGCAGCCCAAATAATTCCTGAGAACAGACGGAGCTGGGAATATTTCATGTTCTCACCAGCCAGTGTGGAAAGATGTCCTAATACAACATTCATCAGGTAAAGACCTCAGAGCTGCCTTATTTCATATATATATATATATATATATATATATATATATATATATATGTATATATATATGTGTGTATATATATATATACACACACACGTAATATACATATATTTAATACACACATATACTTAATACATATAAAATACACACATAAATATATATATATATAATACACACACGGATACATATACACACATACACATACCCTTATAAAATAAAGACACTGCATAAACAGTAGGACTAAACTATCCCTGGACTAAAACCTGGTCTGGACCTGCCCTAACAAAACGTTTTTTTAAAAAGCATGCCTTGAAAGGATGCAAATGATTTCAAGAAACTGAACCTGCACCAGAACAATGTCCAAAACTGTTTTTTAAAAGACAACATAATCTAGCACTCACCAACAAAACTCTCCACGTCTAGGATCCCATTTAAAACACACACACACGTAAGGAGCAGAGAAATATAACCCACTATCAGGAGAAAAATCATTCAACAGAACCATATCCAGAAAAGTAGAGATGAGTAAAACAAGGGGACTGGGACATAAAACCAGTTCTTATAAACATGCTCCATATTTGAGAAGCTAGAGGAAAACCAGCACGTGATGTGAGAAATAGAAGATATTTTAAAAGGCCCATATGGAGCATATAGAGATGTAAAATGCAGTATCTAAAGTCAAAAATACAATCGATATGATGTACAGATTAGATGCAGCAGAAGGAAAACATAGCAACAATAAGAAAATAACATTTTTTAAACTATCAAGGCACAGAAACACAAAAAGACAGAGGAAAATGAGCAGGGCTCAGGGAGACGCAGGACAGTATTAAGCAGCACATGTGCAATTGGAGCCTCAGAAAAGGGGAGGCAGGAAAAATATCGGAAGAAATATTCAGTGACATTTCCTCAAATCTGATGAAAAATCTGTATAAGGTAAAACAAGGTTGAGCACCCCTAACTCAAAATGCTCCAACACCCAAAACCTGTGCACCAACAAAGCCACAAGTGGAAAATCCCACACCTGACCTCATAAGACAGGTCTCAGTTGAAATACAGTCAAAACTTTGTAACAAGCATAAAATTATTTAAAATATTACATAAAATTTCCTGCAGGCTATGTGGATTAGGTATATATGAAAAAAAAATGAATTCCATGTTTACACTTGGGTCACATGCCCAAGATATCTCATTTTATATATATATATATGCAAATATTCCAAAATCTGAAAAAAATCCAAAATCAGAAACACTTCTGGTCCCAACCATTTCAGATAAGGGATATGTAACCTGTTCTCACAGATGCAAGAAGCTCAGAGAAATCCAAGCAGAAGAAACACAGAAACAAATACCCAAACAGCTGAAAACAAGTGACAAAGAGAAAACCTCAAAGTGGCCAGAGGTGGCAAAAATGCCAGATTACATACAGAGGAACAAATTTAAGAATGACGGCAAACTGATCATCAGAAACTATGCAAGGCAGAACACAATGGAACAACATCTTTAAAGTATTAAAAGGGAAAAACACAGGTCAACCTCGAATTCATACTTTTTCTAGAATGCAGGTGAGACAAAGGCTTTTTTCAAAAAACAAAAACAAATACATGACAATTCAGATACAGCAGATCTGCACTTGAGAAATGATGGTACAAGTTTTTCATGTGTAAAAAAAAAATGATACCCAATGGAAACTAGGATCTACACAAAGGAATGAGGATTTCAAGAAACAGTAAATATGCAAATAAATGTAAATTATGGGTTTTTAAAATATCTTTAAAAGAAAACTGATTGCCCAACATAAAAATAATAACACTATATTTTGGACTGTATTACATATGTAGCAATAATATAACAAAAAACGGGATGAGGGAAATTGAAGCATACTTTTGTTAAGGCACTTATTCTGCACATGAAGTTGTATTATATTACACGAATGCAGACTATGATAAGCATAAGCTAAGTATGTACATTACACATCCTAAAGCAACCACTAAAAAAGAAAAGAGATAGCTAATATGCCAATAGTGTAGACAGAATGTTAAATTGGAATCATTCAAAAACATATCCAAATAATTGAAAAGAAGCTATGGAAGATGGAGGAAGGGCAAAAACAACAAATTAGTGAACGACAAATGAATAGTCAGATGGTATACTTAAACCCAACCATATTAATAATTACATTAAATGTAAATGGTCTAAATACTCCAATTTTACAAAGACATTGTCAGATTAGATTTTTTAAAGCAAGAGACCCAACTGTGTTGTCTACAAGAAACACACGTTAAATGTAATGACAAGAACAGGTTAAACATAAAAGAATGGAAAAACAGTTACCACAGAAACACTAATTAAAAGAAAGCTAGAGTGGCTATCCTAATATCAAATAATTTCAAAAAAAGGAATATGACAACAAAACTAGAGAAGGCCATTTCATAACAGTAAAGGTTAATTCCCCATGAGGGTGTTAAAATTCTAAACTCCCCATGAGGATGTTAAAATTCTAAACATGTATGCACCTAATGAAATCACTTAGAACAGATGAACCAAGAACCAATACAACTGAAAGGGGTAATACACAAGTCCCCAATTGTAACTGGAGATGTCAATACTCCTAATAATGTTTAGAACAGGGAAACAAAATTCAATAAGGATGTAGAAGACTTGAACAGCATTATCAACAAACCTTACCCAACTGACACTTAAAGAGCACTCCACCCAAGAACCACAGAGTATACACTCTTCAAACATTCACCAAGGTAGACCATATTCCAGGCCGTAAAACAACTCTCAACAAACCTAGGAGGATTAAAATCATAAAAGGTATGTCCTCTGACTACAAGGTAACTAACCTATAGATCAATAACAGAAAAACACTGGGAAAGTACCCCAATATTTTTTAAATCCCCAAATTCTTGGAAATTAAATGATGTACTAATACATAACCCATGCATTAAAGAAGAAACCACAAGGGAAATTGGGAAACATGCTGCTCTGAAGCAAAACGAAAACACTGCTGTCTACCTGTGAGCACACCTCAAGTAGTGCTTAGAGAGAACTGTTAGCATTAAATGTTTATATGAGAAAAGAAGAAAGGAAAACCTAATGATCTAAGCCTCTACCCTAAGAACTACAAAAAAGAAAGCAAACTAAACTAAAGGTATGCACAAGAAAGAAATAATAAACAGCAGAAATCAGTATGACAGGAAAAAAGAGAAAAATCAAGTAACGAAAGTTGGTTCTCTGAAAAGAAACAGATAAACCTCTAGCCAGACCAGTTAGCAAAAAAGGGGACAACGTGCAAATTACCAACATCAGGAATAAAAATAGCGACATGACTCAAAATCCCACAGACATTGAAAGGATAATAAAGGAATATAAAAATAACTTTAGGCCAATAAATTCAACAAACTTAGATTAGATGGTCAAATTCTTTGACAAACACGAAATCCCAAAAAGTCACTCAAGAAGAAAGAAATGACCTGAATGGTCCTATAGCTACCAAAAAAAACAAAAACAAAAACAAAAAACTGAATTCATAGTTAATGTTATTTTCACAAAGAAAACTTCAAACACAAATGGCTTCACTGGTAAATCCTATGAAGCATTTAAAGAAGAGACAATGCTAATGGTACACAAACTAATCCAAAATATAGAAGAGGCCTCATTTTATTAGCGCAGGAATGCCCTCCTAACAAGGCAGACAGACGCTCCAGGAATGCTGCTGGCCAACACCTCTCATGAACAGACACACAAATCCTCAAACACATCAGCACCAGCACGTTAAATCCAGCAATCTATGAAAATAGTAATTCACCAAGTCCAGGTGGGCCCTTGTCCAGGAACACAAAACTGGTTGAAGACATGGAAACCAATGAAACCATATTCATTGCAGAAAAGAGTAAAACAGGCCGGGTGCGGTGGCTCAAGCCTGTAATCCCAGCACTTTGGGAGGCTGAGACGGGAGGATCATGAGGTCAGGAGATCAAGACCATCCTGGCTAACACGGTGAAACCCCGTCTCTACTAAAAAAAAATACAAAAAACTAGCCGGGTGAGGTGGCGGGCGCCTGTAGTCCCAGCTACTCGGGAGGCTGAGGCAGGAGAATGGCGTAAACCCGGGAGGCGGAGCTTGCAGTGAGCTGAGATCCGGCCACTGCACTCCAGCCTGGGCGACAGAGCGAGACTCCGTCTAAAAAAAAAAAAAAAAAAAGAGTAAAACATCCCCCACCTGCTGAAGGGCACCTGCACAAACTACGGCTGACCACACACTGCACGGTGAAAGACGACAGAGAAGCCACGGTGGGGAAAACTGTGGATGCCTCCTCAAGGGCCAAGATATTGACACCAAACTCTTGCAAGAAGACACGGTCAGGGCAACAGGCAGGTTCACTTCAGAATGTCCTGATGAAGCATTCAAACTTTACTAAATCTTGACCCTTTTAAACATTCTGTGACCTAATGGGAAGCGCAGCAAAGCACTTCTGCCACAAACCAGAATGACGCTGCCACCAGGAGGGCTCCACAAGTGGCAGAGACTGCTGCTGAACTTGCCAACTTCATCTTACAACAAAAGCCTTACTAGTGTGAATGACTCACAAACAACAGTTATTCAGACTTGCGTATCTGGCGGACGTTTTCTCAAAATTGGACAGTCTGTACCTGTAATGAACACAACTGACAGTATCTGCTGCTGATGATAAAAGGGGAACTTTCATTTTTAAAAAATGTTTTTGTAGAGATAGGGATCTTGCTATATTGCCCAGGCTGGTCTCCAACTCCTGGCCTCAAGTGATCCTCCCACCTCAGCCTCCCAAAGTGCTGGAATTACAGTCATGAGCCAGTGTGCCCAGCCAGAAACTTCAAGTGATGATTAAAATGTTACAATACTGGTACCCACCACCATGGCTTCCCACTACTAAATGCCTTTTCTAAGGAGAAAGGTGGTGATACTAACAAATATTATTTTTAGGACTGTATTAGGAAACGTCAATATTTGGAAGATCTGTATAACTCAATGAAGCAACATTTTCCACAGGGCCGATGAAAGACACTATGAAATCATTCAAAGTGCAAGGCATACCAGTGGATTCTAACATCATAGAGAACAAAAAGTTCACAGAGGGGGGCTCAGATTGCACACGGCTATGAACCCTCCGGAAACTACCACTTGCCAAGTCCTGATGTAGCGTCAAAGGAAAATATCCTCAATTATCTGAGAAAGTTGTTAAAACACTATTCCCTTTTAATTACTTATCTGAGTGAGGCCAGATTCTCTTGATGTGCTTCAACCCAAACAACATATCACAACAGACTGAAGGAAGCAGGAGAAGCTAGCTGTCTTCTATTCATCCAGGCATTATGAAGTTTTAAAAAATGGAAACTGATAACATTCCTCCCTAATAGATTTTTATGGAAAATATAGCTACTTTTTATTTTAAAATGTTATTTATGCAAAAAGCTAATAGGCTTATTATCTAAATGAATTAATATTTTAAAATTTCTCACTGCTAATTTCTAATGGGGTAAGTATTAATATAAAACTCACATAATCTCTTTGGGATCCCTCATAGGTTTTAAGTGTGCAAAAAGGCTCTGAGAGCAAACAAAGTGAGGACCCCCAGCAAGGAGGGCAAACACAGATCCCACCCCAGCACTCTAGCCCACCCTAACCCCAGCCCTACCCCTCCACAACACGGATAGGGCCATTTAGGGACCTAATCTCACCGTCTACAAACCTGAGAATGGAGAAACACACTCATGTCCTCCACCAAAGGAGGAACGCGAGGGTTCTTGTCTGCCCTCGGAGGAAAATGCTCATTCTCCCTTTTCTCATAAAAGCTTTCCACAACCTCCACTCTACCACCATCACTCACACAAACTTTTCCACCAAACGTGACTGATTCTCTCTGGGAGACATTCTCATAAGGATCCACTCGAGAACTTTTCACTATTTTAGCTTAAAGTTGGAAAAAAACGAGCAGAACAGTTTGGCATAGCAAGTCAGTATATGACTACAGTTTCATATGAAAACATTTAAAATACATTAGATTGCTTGCCGGGCGCGGTGGCTCACGCCTGTAATCCCAGCACTTTGGGAGGCCGAGGCGGGCGGATCACAAGGTCAGGAGATCGAGACCACGGTGAAACCCCGTCTCTACTAAAAATACAAAAAATTAGCCGGGCGCGGTTGTGGGCGCCTGTAGTCCCAGCTACTCGGGAGGCTGAGGCAGGAGAATGGCGTGAACCCGGGAGGCGGAGCTTGCAGTGAGCCGAGATTGCGCCACTGCACTCCAGCCTGGGCGACAGAGCGAGACTCCGTCTCAAAAAAAAAAAATAAAATAAAAATAAAATACATTAGATTTTTGGTCAAGATGAAAGACAAAAAAAAAAAAATCAACCAATCTATTCTAATTGGGTTCCCATGGTAACTGTACAATTGGGTTTTTCAATATAACATCCCCAAGGCCCAATGCACACTTGTAAAATATACTTCCAACAGCCTGAATTGTTTTTACATTACAGCACTCCCAGGAAGATCAATTATTATACGTCCCCACCCTAACTATTAGTGGCAGGAGATGTTAACACTATTTGCCATATTAACATAACTCATGTAAGGAACACTACATATCACAATAATTACATAAAACTCATCATACACTTCAGATTCATCAAACATGTTCTGGGTAATAAACTGATACAACTGCTGTCACAGAACCGTGTTTACGAAATGTAAGAAATCACGCCCAACTACAGACCAAACCATTATGCCTCTCCTATTGATTTCAAGGATAAACAGAATCAATCATTAATAATTACATTATAAGATGACCCTCAAGGTTAATCATATTCTTAGAGACTCTCACTATGGAATTGAACGACAAACATAGCTGTGCTAATAAATAAATAAATAAAAGATAACGAATAATTCAAATCCGCACTTTAAATAGTAAGAGCACTACAGGAAGCAGAGCACATGCCCTAAGCCAGGACCCTGGCTTCACCCTGCATCCACTCCCTGCACAGCTGGGCCCCCCAAAGCCCAACGACAGGGGCATAATGCCAGCCTGTGCTGCAAGGGTCACAGCGAGCCAGAATGGGGGCATAGCCAGAGCTTAGGAATGGCAAGATCCTTCAGTAAAAGGCTGACAATTTGAGTTTCCTTTGCAACAATCATAAAATCCCTATGAACTTTATATATTTTGCAGATCTACCATCCACGGCATGAATTGGTGAGTTAGACAGAAGTAAATTTAACCTTTTCTATCTACCTTTTCTATGTCGCCCCATCAGCAGCCACATAAGCCAGTATGGTGAGGTGTGGGCCAGGGGGCTTTCAGCAAGAAAGCTGGTCTCTAAATCAACAGAGACCTCCAAACAGTCTCCGAGAGCTATCTTAGCCTGAAAAGCAGCAAAGAGTAGGTTCTGAGAGATGTAGCTGGTGTCCAACCAGACGACCACATGCTGTCCTTTGAACCAGGCCAGATCAGTGTGTGTATACTGACCAATCTGGAGGGAAAAAAAAAAAAAATCAATCAACCAACAAAAAGAATCCCAATAAACCTGTAGAGACTGGTTTAAAAAACTCAGTCTTGCAGCATTTGAGCTGGTCTCTCCTTCCCATCAGGGTGAAGGTTCCTCTACCGCTTACCAGAGCATGCCCACCCAGGGCCAGGACAGCACCAGGCCTTTCCATGGCCTGCTGGCCTCTGGGGTCTCCTGTTTTGCCTGCTGTATCCTGTTCCCACCACCACTGATGTTTCTGGTCATGAAATCTGGGTTTCTGTTTGTTATTTGCCTTTTACCACGATACACTCACATCTTTTGGGATGCCAAGAGTTAAACCTGAGAACAGTGACTTTTTGGAGCACTGTCTGATGACAAAGTTATCCTCAGCTCCCAATTCCAACTTCGTACACAATCCCTTGATGAGTTTTGTGCCACTGAAACAACTTTAGTCTGTAATTCACCTATATATTGGTTTGCCTGCACTGCCATAACAAAACGCCAGACTGGGGGCTTAACCAACAGACATTTATTTTCTCACGGTTCTGGAGGCTGGCAAGTGAGAGCTGCTGGTCCTGGCTGATTCCGTTTCCGGTGAGGGCTCCTTTCCTGGCTTGCAGACAGCCTCCTCCTTGCTGTGTCCTCACACGGTGTGGGAGGGAGCAATCTTCTCCTTCTCCGCTAAGGCCACCAATCCTAGTGGAGTAGGATCCCATTCCTGTGACTCAGTCAGCCTTAATTTCCTCCTAAAGGCCCTGTCTCCAAATACAGCCAAACTGGAGGTCAGGACTTCAGCCTATGCATCTTGGGGACATGCTTCAGTCCGCAGCACCCTGTGCCCAGCACGCTGTGCTGGACCTTCCATTAAGTAGAAGCCACACACCAGGCTTTGGAGAGCATCCAATCTAGCATTCCACCATCAAGAGATGGAAACAATATAAGCCAAGTAGAAAACAGTAATGTGTGAAGGGCCCCAGAGAGGCAGAGATTATGGGGGCTGAAGTAGCTTCTGGAAGAAATGAAAGTGGGGAGGATTCAGAGAGGGCAGTAGAGGACATCTGGGTGGGGGTCAGGTCAGAAGAGGTTCCCTGAGGATAGAGCAGAGGCAGCTCTGGGAAGAGAGGGACACGGGTCCCCCACTCACCCAACCTCAGGGCAGAGCACAGATGCAGAGGCCCAAACGCAGGAGGCCAGCACTGCCGGGGTCCCACGAGGCCGCAGACTTGCCTGCCCTGCAAGTGGGGTCCACAGGCAGGGAGGCTGTGAGGACCATGCGGCTAGCTCTCACCCTGTCTGTGCCAGTGCCCAGCTCAAAACTCTTTCTGGTCCTCACTAAGCCACTCCTGTGGCAGACCCCGCCACTCAGTCTGGTGTGGATTCAACATGTCCAGAAGCTTCCCAGGTGCCTCAAAGATAGAAGAGGGAGGCGGTGTGGGCGTGCAGGACACCCTGAGTTGGGAGGGTCCCCGACGCCTTGTGGCAGGACACACAGGGCAGCACCCCCTCCAGCCGAGCCCTGCAGCCCCAGCGTGGCCTTGGTCTCAGAGCTGACCTCTCTACCCGGCCACTCCCAGCAGCCTGGCGATGGTCCCAGCATCCTGAGTCAGGCCCGCTACGCCGGGGCAGTGTGAGCACCCAGGAACCCCAACAGACCATGGAACCAGCACTGCCCCGGACAGCAGTTCCCCCTGGAGCTGCGGGATTCCCGAGAACCCAGGACACCCCTGGAGACCATGGAGCTGCTTCTCCCTGGCCAACACCAGAGCCTTCCACCTTTCCAAGAAGCTATCTGCTGCAACTGTCATGATCTTCACAGCTGGGGGAGAAGCGTCTCAGGCCCAAGGAAGGGAAGTCTTATGAGCAAAAGATCCCCACACCCAGGAGAGAAAAATGTCTGAGGAAGTGAGAACAATGACCCCGAAGGCTTTCCGGAGTGACAAACAATCCAAAAAATGCGACAAGGACAGCGGGGGCCACGTCCAGCTAATGGGAGGTGACCCAGGCTCTGGGAGACGTTCTAATTACATTCACGGTAGAATACAACAGGAAGGCTTACAAGCCCATGCTTCCGGAGGACAAAAAAAATAAAATAAAATGACTGCTTCTGCCTCAAGGCCCAGGTGGACGCAAGCTAGTGGCCAAGTGACAGCAGTGACGCCCAGGAGGACCCTGGAATGAGAGCTGAGGGAGGCAGGGACCACCCACCCGTTTGCCTGGGACATCCCCGTTTTAGCATGGAAAGTCCTGCCTCCTGGCAAATGGTTGGTCCCCTATATGGTCACAGATTGTGGCTCTCCAAGAGCCTGTCCTCTTGCTGAGCCAAGGACGACTACAGGGTGGTCAACTGTGGCCAAGAAGGTGGATAACGTTAAACTTTAAGAACATTAACTTCAGAACCTGTGCATTCCTTCTAAGGAACAGAACAGTTCTTCCTTATTTCAGAAGTGGCACCATGGGAGCGGCCTCCTCAGGAACCTCCTGTGTCCTGGTGGGAAGCCCCTCCCTTCCCACGTCGCCTGCCTTTCAGGCTGGCCTGGGCTGGAGCCTGATGGCCTGCAGGGGCACTGGGAGCGTGCTGAGCGGCCCGCACCCCGCACAACCACAGCATCCATCTGACTCGACGGCTTATTCTGTTGATAACGCAATGGTGACAGAAACGAATTTTTCTGCACAATAAAGAATAGCACACATGGGCTTTTTTTGGGATAGCTAGCTAAATTCAGTAACTTTTAGAAACACATCATTCCTTTTCTTTGCCCATTATTCTAGGAACTTCCACTTGAGCGTTAAAGGCCTTACTAACAAGACCCACTACATCCGCCGTGCCCCACACCTCTCACACACCTGGCTGAGGGTGGCACACACTTTCTCATCTGATCCCCCGTCACCCAGACACACACAGCCCTGCCCTGCTGGCACAACTTTAACTAGATGACAACTGCAGGAGGCTGAGACTCTGGCTTTTAACACTCCCAGAGTGAATCCAGGCCTGCAACAGTGGCCTCAACGCCCCCACCCCACCCCGTGACCCTCCTTCCAGGACTTCCCATCTGTGCTTCCAACACACCGATCTGCAGCCATTCAGGCACCTGTAGCTCTCACTCCTCCCCTGGGAGCCTTCTCCCCAGACCTTGCCACCTCTCACTGTTCAATCTCCACTCAAAAGCCACCTCCTCGGAGGGGCCTTCTTCAACCATTTACCAAGCCCAACAAAGGCCAAGCTCTTCACCTCATTCGGTCTAGCCAGCCCTCACCAGTACCTACAAAATGTGTGGGTGTGACAAGCAGGTCTCCCCACCACACGGGGAGCCCCTCAAAGACAAGGCTGCGAGCCCAGGGCCCGGAGGAAGCCCAGCCACCCTCGTCAATCTCTGCTGCCCAGAGGCATGCTCAGCCACGCCAGCCCACAAAACATGTCATGTCATGTCATGGTGTTTAAGGAAACTCGGCCTCAGTACACACTATTTCTAATTTGCATTCTGATGTGACTGTACCTCTAACACCTGATGGTTTGGTTTTTAAAATTCCGTGACTCCTGCAGGACGTACAGGTTGCCCCTAACAGGGACAGGCTGGGGTGGGAGCAATGGCAATGAGCCTGGGTCCACTGCTGCCATCCTCGCCTGAACGTGGTTGCAGTCGGGCAATCTCCCGCCTCAGAACCCAGAAGCCAGGCAGGGCAGAGGGGGGCCTGTTTACCCTTCCAAAGGCAGATCCTTTATCTGGTTTCCCTCACATAAAAAGCACACACACCAAGGCTTTCCTCTCTCTCAATAAGAAAAGCGATTCTAAACTCAGTCCCTCATAACCACACTCTCCGACTCCCACCTGCTCAGCTCTCACCAGAAGCCACCAGGGCTGACCCCAGCTATACCTCCTGAAACTGTCCTCGCCCTGCCAGGCCTACTGCCACCATCCTGCCTCCTCTGCCCCAATCAGCCCCCTGCCAGCCCTGTGATCTTCTCTGGGAAGCGCTGACAGGCTGGTGTTCCCCACTCACAAGGCTCCCAAGGCCCCTCACCCAGTGCAGCATTTGGGCTCCCTAGGCCCTGGCCCCACCGACTGGCTCTGCCTTCCTGTCCAGCCCCACATGCCTGCCACACCCTGCTCAAACTGAACTATGGCCAGGTCCCCAGATGCATCCGCGTCCACAGTCCCACCGCTCTGCTCAAAATGCCCAGCCCTTGGGCCACTTGGAGAAACCTGACCAGTAGCCGCAGTCCCACAAATGTTTCAGAGGGAATCAGGCATGGGTCCCTGGCCTGCAGGGACACAGTGAGCTATGTGCACGGTCCCGGGACATGGCTGGCCCTCTGCATCCTCCCATCTTTCCTCTGGCCCCACTGCCCTGGTTGCTCTACTCTCTAGTGGGGTGTGGGGTAGGCACAAGGCACATGCAGGGACAGCTTTGCCATCCCTACACCCAGCCTTGCCTACGGTTGTCTGCCTTGGCAGGGTCCCCAACACCTTCAAGCAGGAATACACTTGGGCACGTTGTTTCTCCCACAGTGCTAAAGACAACACTTGGGGTCACACTGATGTTCAGAAAACTTTAGCTACATAAACAGGTATGTGTCTGTTATGCCCTGTCTTGCCCCTTAAAGGACTTCTAATAGGTTTCTCAGGTTCATCGTTGCAAAGACAGCCTGGCACAAGTGGTTGTGAGCCTGTGCCTGGTTATCAGATAAATCTGGGTTGAAAACAAAACTCCACCTCTACCCCAGGAGGCCTGTGCAAGTCACTCAAACTCTCCAAGTCCTGGGTTCCTCATATGCAACACAAAGACACTCCCAGCGCCTTCTCCTTCCTGGGGTGACGGTGAGCATTTCCTAAGTTGGTCTGTACAAGGCAACAAGCGCAGCACGCCCAGAACCACCACCAGGGTGAGCTGAACTATGACAGGAGATTAAAGAGACACCCCAAATAAAAATAAGGCCCATTTCCACAAACACACGAAATGCTGCAGACTTCCCATTTTTGACCAAGCTTACCCAGCGGACCGGCGTTACCCCTCACTGCTGTGGTCTAAACGGCCGTCACACATGGGAAAACACTGTCACATGCTGGTGTCACTGCTGGTTCCTGGCCACTGCCATCGTGTCGGATCCTGTGTTGGTCCTTTGGGAAGTTCTTTCAATTTAACAGACGAATAATGTCAAGGTTCCCACACAGTGTCTCGGGCTGTCAGCAACTGCCAAGTGCCCCTAGGAGCACACACGAAGCCCACCTGCCCACTCTAGGCTGACATGGCACACCTGAACCTTCAGAACGCTGCCACCTTGATAATGTCTACTGTGAAAAGACAGAAACAGGTGGCAGAGCCAGTAGCCTCTTTACAGATAAAAGGATTTCAGAGGCCTAGCAAATGAATAGGGAACTACCTTATCCTGCACACAGACATGCTCTGCGACCTTCTGGAACCTCAGACACACCGAGGTGGCAAATGTGGCCAAGTGACCCCGACCTCCAGTCCTGCCTCCACCAAAACCAGAGCCACTCTGTATCCACAAACACCAGCCGCCTTCATTCAGGCCTCCGCAGGGCCAGGCCTCCTTCTGATGGGAACTGTCCCTGGCCCTACTTTTGGAGAAACCTGGCCTCGGAAGGTTAAGTAACTCTGCTCAAGGGCACAGGATTATAACTCGTGAAGCCAGGTCCAAATGGAAGCCAGTCTGTTCCCAGAAGGTGCGCTCCTGACTACCATATGCACACGCCCCCGGTGAGGGCTTGGGTGCGTGCAGATCTGCAAAATAAAGATTCGGACTGGACTCGGGGAAAACAGGGGCTCGAAATGGTTCTTCACCGTCTTCTCGTTTCATCCTTCCATGAGACTCAGCTCCAAATTAAAATTTCTATCTATGTAGTGGGTAGAAATTTTACTTTAAAAAAAATAAGGATTTATTGTCTCGTGTGCTTATACTACCCAGGTAGACAGAATAAGCATGATCATCCCCACCCAATAGATGAGGAGGTGCCTGGAGGGCTAAGAGTTTCCCAGGGTGACCCAGCTAGGAAACAGCATCACTCCCACACACGGTTCTGGCACTTTCTGTAGAAAAGCTCAATTCTGTTCCACAAAATGTATTCAGCTGTGCCTCTGAAAGTTAACCCTCACCTGAGACCAGGAAAATGCTTTGACCCAGCAGGGGATAAAAACAAGACAACCCTCTCAAAAGGAAAGGGGGGGTGAAATATGATATGGCTGTCCATTCTTCACATCTGTTTGTAAAACTAACGCTAAAACTAACGCTAAAGTTTTGGTAACATCTGCACCTGGTCATAACCACAAAACTGAAAATTCGAATGCTATGATAACATGTTGGGTTTGCAATCTGAAGAGATTCACATCTCTCAGGAGTTACAAAACCGTACTCAGACCCATATGCACAGACAACCTGCAGCAATGCCAACTGCCAATGGATCCTTCTGGAACGGGGACTCGGAGCTTGCCTGGGCTGGACAGTGCTACTTCCCAGAGGATCCTAAGGACTTCCCTAGAGGTGCTCAAGCATTAGGGTCTGCCAGAATCCCCTGGCATCCCTAGGTTCTGATCCTGTAGTTCTGCCATGGGGCCCTGTAATCGAGAGACCTCTCTAGCCAGCACCCACAGTAATTCTGATGCAGAGGGCCCAGGCCACCCTCAGAGAAACACTCTGCCGCTGTTGCTTGTGAAGACCCCACTTTACGGAGAGCAACAGGTTCGAGGGGCTGTGACTCGTCAGGCCTTGCCGGAACCGCATTCCGGTGGTGGCTCTTACCCCACACAAGCAGGAGAGACGCCTGAACATGACATCCCTGGCTGCCCACCCGAGTCCTCTTGGTTGGGGAGTAAAATGTAGCTAAAAGTTTAAAAACAAATGATAAATAACTAGCAATTATTACATTTCAACATACAATGCCCCATCTCCTTCTCTGCCCTGAGATTCATTCACTCTCTTTACCCACCTAAATATCTCTGAACATCCTGTGCCAGAATTGCCTGATCTGTCAATAAGGTAAAAGTTTTCTAAACCTCTATGCATATGACTCAATTTGTCGGTAAAAACTGCCACCCGCGCTGTGCTTGCAGAAAATTGTCCATAAACACATCACTGTGACTGGCAGAACGATGCCTATAATAAAAACAAATAGATTTAACAAGTGCCTGCTTTTACACGCCACGCCGCTGGTGGACTATCCATTCGGTGTCCCCCAGCTCAGGCTTCTGGGAATGGGCGACAGGGCTGGGTGGGAGACTTTGCCCACTTCACAAGCATCACGGGTAGAGAATTACTCTACCAAGAAACTTTTAGGAGCAGGAGAGTGAACACACCAGCCATTTATCGCGCTCTCACCATTCCTTTCGTGGTTACGCACACTATGACCAATTTAACAACCATAAGAAAATGTTTTTGTAGAATTTTTTACTGGTTTTAGAACAGCTACCTCCGGTGGGGGGTGAAGGGGACATGAGGCCTCCTTGGAGAACCCGGCTCTGCTGTTAAGCCACTGATTCAACTGAAAACAACTTGTGGGGTCAAAACCAAGTTTCACCCTTCAGTGCATCTGCATGGGCAGCCCCCAGGGCGGCCTATTCAGTTATTTAGCTGGAGGAGCTTCGGGCGTGCAGGCTGCCGCCCACTGGCTTCGCTGCCGGGACCCAGCACCTTGGCAGGTCTCAGTGTTTGATCCCTTTACAGGTGAACCACACCAGCCAAAGCCACTCTAATACTTCAAAGATCAACAAAATCAAAAAAATGATTTCTTCCTTTTCGTAAATCACTTTAATAGCTCTATGAAGGAGGAACTCATTCATTACATTCCATACTATATTCATTAATTAGTTTTCCCCAAACCACGCAGCCCTCCTATATAAGCTGTACTGTCAATTTTTTTAAGTCAAAAAAAAAAAACAGACTATTTCCACCAACCAGCAGACATGCAGCAGTTAATGAAAAGCCACAGAACATACATCTTGCAACATTTGGTCCACAACACAAGGTCTCCAACTTCTACTTAGCTCTGCCCAAGACAGGCCTGCAGAGCTAACAGCATAGGTTCACAAACTCCTCATGCCAACCAACGGCCCTCCTGGACAGCTCAAACCTCCTCCCTCCCAGATAAACCCTTTCACTTCAAACCAAGAGTGGGGCGTAGGGCTGGCTTGTACATCATGAGTGTCTATATAAAGACCATACCACCCCACGGTCAGGTTATGGTTTATGTGTCTCTGACTTTAAATCCTTCAGGTCTGGTTTAAATAATATCCTGCAGGGCCAGACACGGTGGCTCATGCCTGTAATCCCAGCACTTTGGGAGGTCTAGGAGGGAAGATCACTTGAGTCCAGGAGTTCGAGACCACCCTAGGCAATATAGGGAGACCCTGCCTTTAAAAAAAAATATTAGCCAGGCATGGTGGCACACACCTGTAGTCCCCGCTACTCAGGAGGTCAAAGCAGGAGGTTCACTTGAGCCCAGGAGTTTGAGGCTGCAGTGAGCTATGCACTCCAGCCTGGGCGACAGAGCAAGCCCTTGTCTCTAAAAGTAATAAAATAATATTCTGTGGTAAGACCCGAGCCCAGAAAGTAGCTGGATCAAAAGCTACCTGTCCCAGGAAACAGAGAGTCAGGAAGGACTGTAGCAGCAGCCCAAGAGCCAAATGAGTACAGGGCCCTTCAGGGTCTGGGAGGTTCAATGTGTCCCCTGGAGGAACTAGAGTCCCAAAGGGAAGTCAAAAACCTCACGGCAAGTGGATCTGAACAAGGAACTTTATGCTGGGGAAGGGGGTCAGAATGAAGCGCAAAAACAAAGAATAATGCTAAAGGAAAAGATAATGCAGAAAATTCAGTTTTGCCTTCATTTTCTTTCTATCAAAAAGAATATACTATAAATTGAAAAGGGTATTAACACCAAAAAAAAAAAAAAAAACCAACCGGAAGGTTTGAGTCACTGGCTCCTAAACGTATGTCCTCTGCAAAACAGGACAATTTAGTAAGTTTATTTTATTATAAAATACCAGAAGAGTCAGGGCTTTGGTGTCCTAAGAAAGGGTAGGAAGAAGACTGGAGAGGAACAAACTCTAAGGGGGCAATGGGGAAGGCAAGTTCTTTTTCAGGCCTTCCTGCCCCCTTCTTCCCTGCAAAAGAAGAGAGGAGGCCCTGATTGAGACACCTGGGAAGGAAACCCAAACAATGAAAGGTAAGCCCCAGGTGTTATCAACGTAAGACCTCAACAAGTTTCAAGAATCTGAGCAGCTGAACAAAGTGCTACCCAATGTTACCTAGGGCTCTATTTCTTTCAACCTTACTAACAGCAAAGCCTTTTTAAAGTAGTGCCTAATACTATTAGTTAAATCGTTATTGTGATACAGATTTTTTTTTCCTTTGGGACAGAGTTTCACTCTCGTTGCCCAGGCTGGAGTGCAATGGCGCAATCTCAGCTCACTGCAACCTCCACCTCCCAGGTTCAAGAAATTCTCCTGCCTCAGCCTCCCAAGTAGCTGGGATTACAGGCACGCACCACCACACCTGGATAATTTTTGTATTTTTAGTAGAAACGGGGTTTCACCATGTTGGTCAGGCTGGTCTCCAACTTCCGACCTCGGGTGATCCACCCACCACAGCCTCCCAAAGTGCTGGGATTACAGGCGTGAGCCACCGTGCCTGGCCCAGATATTTTTTATTATTATTAAAATATATACATTGAAAAGTACCTGAGTATAGCTCTGTACTGGAGGCCTACTTCATCCAGGCCCCTGACTGTGGCAGATACCACCCCACTATTCAAATTCTAACAGGAGAGGGAGGGCCCAGGAAGACAGATACGACAGGCGGCAGAGTAAGGCCAGCTCTCCTCTGCTACTTGCAGGCACACTCTGGGTACCAGCAAGTATCCTGGCCCTCTGAGTTAATGTGTTGTTAACAATCAGCCAGGCTCTTGACGCGGTTTCCTTCAAAGTTTTCACAGCCCCACCCACCAAGTGTGCTAAGCTTTCGTTTTTTTAAAATCTGTTCATCTCTCAGAGTGTTTTAGCCACTGAGTGGGCCCTGAAAATAACAAAACCATCTCCTAGTCACCTGCCCAGGGATGGGGCAGATGACGGGAGAGTCTGCCTTCACAGATACTCTATAGGTTTATATTTGGATGTCTATGTAAATAACCAGTCTAATTCTCAGCTCTCTGTGCTTAACTCTCTCTGCTTAATATTCTACTGAGAACAGCTGTGGTGACCCCTCTCCGGACCAAGCCGCTTCCCTCAGTCTGATGATGGTCCCAGCAGGCAAAGGTTGCACACACATGTACAAAGTCTGCTTTCCAGGACAGAAAGCCAGCTACCCAGCTGAGGCAACTGAGAGCAAACACCACCCTGAGATTTCAGGAGATGATGAACCCAGGAGTGCGAAATACATAGTTCAGAACTCCTCTGCGGTGTTGTCACCAATGTGGGAATTACGGCGCCCAGTGTGTGTGGCTCTCCAGCGAGCCTTGCTTACTCCCAGGTATTGATGAATACAATTAGGGTGTGAGGTACACAAACACCAGCCATGGTTAGGAGGAGGCCCCTAGAACTTGGCCTCCAGCAGGAAGGAAATATGGGACTCTGCCCAAGTATGCTAAAGGCTTGCTGCAAGCCAAGGCCCGCGCAGGGGCTTCTGGAAGCTTCCCGGAGCAGCTGGCGGAGGGAAAGCTGGCAGCATGGAGGGGCAGGAAGAACCCGGGGCCCGGGCCTGGAGCCGGCACCCGGAGGTAAGGCAGGGGCTGCCACGAACCCCGCCACACGCCAGGCCACAGTCACTGCAGCGCAGCTTGGTCCAGAAACCCTAGGCCCGGGGGAAGGCTGGGCAACACTTTGGAGGCACTTGGGGCGCACCTGGAGTTCGCCCGGGGTAGGTGGCTGTCAGGGCGGCCCCAGACCCGAGTGAGGGCGCCTGCAGGACCACTCGAGACTGCCGCCGTCCCGAGGCAGAGCCCCGCAACTCTGCCGGGAGCGAGGCGACCCAGACACTCACCAAGTCGCAAACGGTGCGGACCGCGAGGACCTGCGGGCGCCGGCACGCAAAGCGTTCTAGTGGCGCGGGCCGTCCCAGCATATCCGGGGCGCGGGGGCGGGGCCGAGGGGGCGCGGGGCTGGCGGCATGGGGCGGGATCTAGAGCGGGGCGGAGCCGAGGACCTGAGAAAAGCAAGAGAGCGCGCGGGGGCGGGGCCGGGGCGCGCGGGGGCGGGGGCCGGGGCGGGGCGGGGTGTTCCCGCCCGACCGGGTCGGCGCATGCCCAGTGCGGCGGCGCCGGACCTGAGCCACTCTGCGCAGCCTCGCTGGATGCCGACGCGCGGGCCCGGGTCCTGCAGCAGCGCTAGCTACTCTGTGCGCCTGACACCCCGGCCCTTTGGCCGGTACAAACCAGGCAGCGCCTTCCCAGCTTCCGCCTCAGGTTCTGTGCCTTAGTTTGCCAAATAGCCCATACCTTTTCCTGTCACAGGGATAGTCCGCGGGCGTGCAAGCGACCTGCCACGTGCCCGAGTGGTCCTGAAGGCGCGCGGGGGTCGTAGGACGGCGCCCGCTTAGTGAGAATCCCAGTCCTGCTCGGGGCGGCTACACTGAGCCCGGAGCGCGAGTCTCTCCCCTCCTGAGGCCGCTTCCCGGGTCAGGGACCCTCAGACCAGCAGAGACCCTGTCAGGGGGCCGTGGGGCAGCCTCCAGGGCCTGTGGTGGGCGGTCCCGTCCAGGCGCTGCAGTCACCGATGGCCTAGACACGGCCAGGGCCTGACTCAGTCGCTCTGCAGAAAGCGCACAGGGTGCCAGGCCCTGCTTGGGGTTGTGTGGACATTATTAGGAGCTGAATTGTGTCCACCAGAAAAGCTATGTTGGAGTCCTAACTCCCAGTACCTCACAGTGTGACCATACTTGGATATGGGGACTTTACAGAGGTAACAAGTTAAAATGAAGCCATCAATTAGTGGGCCCCTCATCCAGTAGGACTCGTGTCCTTATAGGCAGAAGGCCGCGTGGGGAGGAGGAGTGGAGGGCTGCACCTGCAAGCCGCCAGAAGCCGAAGAGGATAGACTCTTCCCTGGAGCCTTCGGAGGGAGCAGGGTCCTAACACACCTTGGTTTCAAACTTCTGGCCCCCGGAAGTGTGAGACAATAGGTTTCTGTTGTTTAAAGCCACTCAGTGTGTGGCACTTTATTATGGCAGCCCCAGGCAATGGGTACGGAAACCATTGTCTCTAACATGGTTGGCATAACCACCCCAGGGAGTAGTATCATCCCTGGAGGCTTCGGAGAGGTCACACACCCCTTGGCAGTTTCAAGGATCCCATCCGATGCCCACATGCTCTAAGGCACCATGCTATGGGCCTTCTAGGTTCTGTTATCTTAATGGAAAGGGGTCTTCGCCTTCCCAGTGTAGCTTCCCAGCTGGGATTTGGCCAATGCTCATACCTTCGTATTTGTGACTTGCAGGATCCAACATGTTAGCATGAGTGATAAGGGTTGTTCAGAGGAGAACTTCAGCAGGATTTGCTTTGGGATGAGCCCCGGTGACAATACAGGCTGCATCATTGATCCTCTGAGGTTCCTCACCCTGGACCGTGCCTTGGATGAGACATGTTTTAAATGGCTGGTTGTGGAAAATAAACTAGGCCCTGAGTACACAGTATAATGGTCAAATCAGGGCACTTTTTCCCCACTGAGCCTGGACACAGCCTCGGAATCCTTCTTAATACTGTGTTCCAAGCAGCTATTCACATTTCAACTAATGTGGAAGGAGAGATGAAACATGTTTGGCCTTGGCTCTGGTTTTTTCTATCAGCCTTCTGTAAGACTTTGGGAAACTCATCTGACTTCTCTAATCCTCAGTTTCATACTCTGTAAAGGAGTCTTATGATCATGTACTGTGCATGTATACAAACTATCCTTCCATATTAGGCCATGTGTGCATAGGGAAAATAAACCACCAGCACCACACCATACTACTGAGAAATGATGCTATACACCCGGCCGCTTACAGCCTGTTACTACCAGGACCCAGTTAGAACCAGGATCCCAATAGAACCAAAGGAAAAACAATGCCGAAATGGAATCAGAGTGCCGACCAGTATTCTAACAAGTGTGCTGTTAAGTAGTTTTGCAGTTAACACAGGACTCATACGTTTATCTGAATAATATTTTCAGACGAATCCCTAAACTCTTAAGAAAAAGAGACTGGCCCGTCTTAGCATCTCTCATTCCCCACCCTAGGAAAGAAAGGCCAATGTGGTCATCCAAAGGCCCTTTAGGAGGGCCCTGTGGGAATGGGGAGGTGGTCCACGAGAGAAAGTGCTGGCTTCCTGGGGAGACGTGTGGACCTGGCCCTGGCTCCACTGACAGGACTCAGTCCCGTTGCTGGTGTGGTAGGAAGGACTATATGAAGGGCCACAGCTACTTCAGTGGTAAGGACTGTGTCAGGGCTCCAAGATCAGGAGCCGAATGTGGGTCTCAGCGCAGAGGGGCAAGAGGGAAAAGGCCACCACCTGACCAATGACTGGCCTGCAAAAGACCAGGATTCAAGGATGTGACCGCTTACGCTGTCCGATGAGCAGAACTCAAACCCACACTCCCTACACTTGCTGGTGCAAGCTCCTCCCTTCATCATGGTAATTTCAAAAACCCACGTTTTCATCAAGAGCTCCCCCACGCCTCTCCCCCTTGTCCCATTACAATCTCATCATCGCCTGCGTATTCATCCTACTGTCAAAGGAACACAGGATGGCTCCAAAGCGAGGAGGTCACCGGGTCCACTGAAGAGTAAGGAACACAGGACAGGGAGGCTCAGATGTGGTGCCAGCCGTACCCCTCACTGAGCAACCCCTGACTTCTCTGTTGATAGGATGACAGCGCAGGACTAGTTGGGTGAGATTCCTTTGAGGTCTCCCATCTTCGGATTAACAAATCACAACCCCTTTTTCTCCAGACACAGATTCCTATGAAGAACGTTTTACAAAAGAGGTGGGAAAACCGCAAAAGGGTATGCTCAACTCCATTCTGACTTCTTCAAGGAGCTCCCTGGATTTCCTTTAAGATCAGCCAGCTTTCTTGTGGGCACTGGGAACAATGTTAATTTGCATAGTTTCTTTAAACATCCAAATAGATACCTTTTGGGTTAAGCAAATGAACATGACATGCGATTGCTTCTAATGATTTGCAACCCAAGAAATTTGTTTAATAAGCCTGTCTTCCCAAGCTACTTTTGTGACATTAGAGACCATTTACAACAAAGCTGTCTTCAGTAGTCAACCTTAATCCTTACTACCCTACCTTTGGGAAATGAAAGGATTTTATAACGATCACATAAAACCTTATGTGGTTTGAAAGCCCCAAACTCCGGACAAATGTGTGATGGTCGTGTAACAAAAGAAACATATTACAGAGCTCCCCACTTTAAGTGTTTTACATATGGTTTGCTTTTAGGATAGCATCTCTGGTGGAGGGCTTTGCTGATTAACACAATTGATTTTCTTAGCCCCAGTGTTCCTGTAAACGTTGGAGCCAAGAGCTGGAGTCAGTGCCTTGGACCTGGGAGAGGCCAGGAGGCCAGGGAGCCTCAAGCACTCTGGAGGAAGAAGCCTGAAATGAAAAGGTGGGGGCCATCAGTAGCGGGGTTGGGTGCCAGGTGCTTCTGATTACACTCCTGTGTGACACTAGTTGTCAGCATGGCAGAAGCATTGTGGTGTAACTGCAGTAGGGAGTGTAATCCATGAGTAGGCAGGAGGAAGGGCGGGAAGGAGGGACTTCAGGCTTTGCCTCACACAGAGGGTAAGGGAATGGTGCAGGGTGGAGAAAGGGGATGGGGGTGCAACTAAAACAGGAGGGGCTCCTTGGCTCTTGCATTCCTCCAGAGAGGCAGAACATCCTCCTGCCAGGAGCCCCTGGGAGCTCCTGTTGAGATCTGGAAGCCTTCAGGCCCTTTTGTGTCAAGAAGGGCAGGAAGGATAATTCCTAAGGAAATGAACCAGAGGCAGCCCAAAGACTCCTATTCGAAAGACTTTTCCTGAAACTTCCTTTGCCAGTTTGTGGGTGCAGGGCCTGGAGATGGATTTACGCAGGCCCTTGTGGGGCTTGTAGTGGAATGGCGCACAGATAAGGAAACAGTTTGCTCTCTGGAGCAGTGCTCTACCCAGGAGATGTGCGGGGGCAGTGGGAGTGCAAAGGAGGCCCCTCCCTGCGCTGACTCTCCCTGCAGCAAGCCCTTTTCCTTTTTTTTCTCTCTTTTTCTTTTTTTGAACTGGAGTCTCTCTCTGTCACCCAGGCTGTAGTGCAATGGTGCCATCTTGGCTCACTAACCTCTGCCGCCCGGGTTCAAGCGATTTTCCTGCCTCAGCCTCCCAAGTAGGTGGGATTACAGGCACACACCACCATGCCCAGCTAATTTGTCTGTATTTTTAGTAGAGACGGGGTTTCACCATATTGGCCAGGCTGATCTTGAATGCCTGACCTCAGGTGATCCACCCGACTCGACCTGCCAAAGTTCTGGAATTACAGGCGTGAGCCAATGTGCCCGGCCCATCAAGCCCTTCTCAAGTGCCCCAGTGTGCAGTGTAGCCCCTCACAGAGAAAACAAGCTCAGCCAGGATATCTGCTGGGGTTGGAGGAATGATGCAAGGAAAGATTTGCAGGAGAAAATGCGTGGCACTGGATGTCTAGCGGGAGAAGCACCACTTAGGTGAAGAACCACGGCTATTTGTGGAATTTGGCTCCAGTTGTCCAGTAATTGGTGGACAAAGATCATTGCAAACCCTATATAGCTCTTCCCTCCAAACTGTTGCAACTTTAAACAATTGACTATCCAAGGAATGTATATAATGAATGTAAAGAAAAAAGTCCACTCATCGGGTATATGTATTTGGATACGTTGGCTTGGAGAACTACTCACACAAATGGAAGTGCTCTGGAGGTTGTTTTCCCAGCCTGGGAGGGGCTATTTGAGTGTCGGCGACTCAGGACTGGGATTTTGTTTGATGTTGGGCCTTTTTAAACCGGCTCCTACACTCATTACAAAGTGTTTTTGATCCATTTTCGGGAAGGGCTTTGTTTGTAACACATGGTTGGCAGTTTGGGCAGAATCTTTTAAGTGGTGTGAAGAGCTGGGGAGTGTGCACCTGGGTCGCTAGGAGGAAGTGGGTCTCCCCCCTCCCCTGCCCCACTGGGACGAACCAGAAGCGCCCATGCTTTTGTGACTTGGAAATTAAAGCAACAGACGTGGGGATTGTGATGCTGAGATTGTGATTTGCTGTCATTTGCTTCTGACTGGGAAACCACACATGAAATTAAGGCAGGAAAAACAGCCACACTAAGGGTTCTGTCTCAGTACCAAGACACAAATTTAGAAAGGAAAAGTGGCTGTATTTCCTTCCAGGGTAACTGCTTCAATCCAGCCTAGTGCACTGAACCACTGGTTTAAAGTAACAGGAGACAAATGTGGGAGAGTGATCACCACCTGAGTGGCAGAATTGGTGCTGGGGCTGGTGCCGGGGCCGTCTGTCCCATTGTCTCTTGGCCTGAGATAACCCCACTCAATCTGGGCGTGGGGAATGACAGACATGGAGGTCTTCAGAATGATCCCTCCATCTGTCTGATCAGCAGCCCCTGGAAACGAGAGACCCTCCCTTCTTTGTCCAGGAACCCACTGGACAGGAATAGGACAGCATCTTCATTCCTGGCAGGGGTAGGGGAAAGTTGTGAAGCCGAGGGTGCTCATTTCTTGGTGAGGGCATGTCGGGTGGCCTTTGCTGTTACTCCTCATGGTGCAGGTGAAGGAGGCCCACACCAAAGCCGCCACCCCCACAGGAACCTTTATTAGAAAGTGAACTACAGCCCAGAGAAGGAAAGGCAGGAGGAGTCCAGGGCACAGAAGCTGGGCTCAGCTCTCATTCTCTGGGCCCTCCCCAGGCCTTCCTCTTCTCATCTTCCCCAACTCCAGGCAGGCTTTACCCACCCAGGAGCCAGGCTTACATCCTTTCAGCTCTGTGCCCCCAGAGTTGAAATACACAATGGTATTGGTGTATCAAACCACATCAAAGCTGTCTCCCAGCTTCCCCCAAAAAGAATCTTAGGGAAGGACTCCAATTGGTCTACCATGGATGATTAGGACAAGCTCTGGACCAATCATGGTGGGTAGGGGAATGAGGTGCTTTCCCAGCCACGGTCACATGCACCCACATGGCCTGGAGAACAGGTCTGATACAGGAATGAAGGGAAAGGGGTGAGAAGGGCAGGATCACCATGAGGTAGTAAGCCACCAAGTCTGTATCCTCCCTGTTCACGGGGATGGTGCACCTGCTGTGTGCCAGCCCCTGAGCCCTGTGTGCTGAGCACTGCATACTCACATGCTGTCTCACCTTAAGTCTTTGCAACTCTTCATCTACCAGCTGTGTATGGTTTGGGTTGGGGAGGCCCTGGTGAGGAGGGGGCTGGGGGTACTCTGCTTCCTGCAGCTCCATCTTCTGCAAAGCAGTAGAGGGAGTTTCTGGCCACTAAATAAGTGCCCGGTGGATCTGACTCTGTGCATTGGAGCTTTCCAGGGAGACTGTTGACAAGGGGACGCATTTCATGAGGCTGGACAGTGAGACAACTTGGTGCCAACCTAGGGCACTCTCCTAGACTTGTCCCTGCCCCAAGGCCAAGCTAAAGCATTGGCAAGTCTGTGCCTTGGTTCTTTGTCTTAGGAATTAATCTTAATTAGCACATTTATTGGAGATTCATTAAGATACTAAAGAACTAGAAAGATAGGACTTGTAGAAATTAATGATAATACAGTCATGTGCCACATAATGATGTTTTGGGCAACAATGAACTGCCTGCACCATGGTGGTACCGATAAGATTACGATGGAACTGAAAAATTCTTATCACGTAGTGAAGTTGTAGCTATCATAATGTCGTAGTGCAACATATTAACTTGTGTAGGCTTGGGTATGGTTAGATACACAAATACTATGCGATACAATAGCCTGTTGTGTTCAGTACATGAAGGTGTGCCGCCTAAGAGCGATAGGCTACTCCATCTAGGTTTGCGTAAGTATGCTGTGATGTTTACAAGATGACGAAATTGCCCAACGCTCAGGATGCATCCCCATGGGAAAAAAATGTGTAACCATATTTGAAAATGACAATGACTTTTTAAGTGACAGACTCTGGGCTAGGTGCTTTGTACCCATCCTCTTTCTGCATCCTCACAGCAACCCTATCAGGTAAGTACTGTCATGATCACAGCTTTAGAAAGGAGGAAACAGAGTGGTTGAGTAACCTGGTAAGATCACACAGCAGTAGGTGTTAGAGTCATTTATGATTTATTGCTTCTTTGATGAGTAGCAGCCATAGGAGAATGAGAGCTGACATTTACTGGGCCTCACAGGGGACGCTGATGGCTTTTACCTGCAAGCTCTGCTGTCTCTTTGTGCACAGCAAATCTCCCGTCGGCCATAGTGGTGGACTGTTCAGAGTTCCTGCCCGAGTGGGTGTACAGTTATTGCAGGGAGCTGCGTTTTCCTGCTGGGGCACAAAGCAGGGACCATGTGGCTCTGGGGCTGCCGGTGGCCATCTTTTCAGGGAGGGAAGTTGCATGGAGATAGAAACAGAGCCCAAACCACATTGTCGAGCCCCTGGATATGACCAGATCTGATCATAAGTGTAAAGCCACCCCTGGGCTTCTCATTTCTCTGTGACAACAAATTCTCTTGTTTGAATAAACAGCAGTGAGCTGGGTTTCTGTTATTTGTGACCAAGAGTCTGGAACAACACAAGGGTCTCCTGTGTGTAGACGCTCAGTGCTGTGTATTTTTACATGTGTCATCCTTCTAAAACTCACAGCTCTGACCAGGCATGGTGGCTCACGCTTGTAATCCCAGCACTTTGGGAAGCCAGGGCAGGCAGATCACCTGAGGTCAGGAGTTTGAGACCAGCCTGACCCACATAGTGAGACTCCATCTCTATAAAAATACAAGGGCCGGGCGCGGTGGCTCAAGCCTGTAATCCCAGCACTTTGGGAGGCCGAGACGGGCGGATCACGAGGTCGGGAGATCGAGACCATCCTGGCTAACACGGTGAAACCCCGTATCTACTAAAAAAATACAAAAAACTAGCCGGTCGAGGTGGCGGGCGCCTGTAGTCCCAGCTACTCAGGAGGCTGAGGCAGGAGAATGGCGGGAACCCGGGAGGCGGAGCTTGCAGTGAGCTGAGATCCGGCCACTGCACTCCAGCCTGGGAGACAGAGCGAGACTCCGTCTCAAAAAAAAAAAAAAAAAAAAAAAAAAAAATTAGCCGGATATAATGATGTGTGCCTCTAGTCCCAGCTACTTGGGAGGCGGAGACAGGAGAATTGCTTGAACTTGGGAGGTGGAGATTGCAGTGAGCCAAGATCACACGACTGCACTCCAGCCTGGGTAATGGAGCAAGACTCCACCTCAAAGCAAAACAAAAACAACAACAAAAAAACTCACAGCTTTGTGAGATGAGTATCATTATACCCATTTTCTAAGAGGAAAGTAAGGATTACAGATGTCAAGTTACTTGTCTAAGGCTACTCAGCTATGAAATGGACAAAACCAAACCTTACAAAAAATTAGTGATCTCCTAGCATCAATATTCCTAAGAATATTCCCGATTCCTAAGAACACAGGATTAGGGAGGGGAAGGGAAGAAGGAAAGATATGAGAGAGAGAGAGAGAGAGAGAGAGAGGAGGGAGGAGGGAAGGGAGGAAGGACAAAGAGAGGGAGACAGAGAAAAGACTGTGTTAGCGTTTTTCAATTGAGGAATTTGAAATCTTTGGGTGGCAAGTTATGATGGTATATTTCTAGGGCTTAGGAATTTTATCCTGCTATTTGTTCTTCAAATAAAGGAATCAGAGTTGCTGACTTAGTTTAAACCAACTCCAAAGACTGCAGAGTTGACTGCTGATTAAAAACTTGTCTTTCTTTGTCTGAGAAGGAAATAGTAGATACAGTTTCCCTGAATGTGTCACATTTGCAAATTTGATTTTCATTTGCAGCATTTGAAAATGCCAATGACTGGAAAAATATAACTTGATTATTAACAAGCTAGACATAGTAACTGAGGATTCTCCTTGGCATCTACCCATGCTTGTGTGATAAAAATAAATTGGAAGAAGTCTAAATATGCATTTAAAGGTGATTTTAGGATCAGCAATCTAACAGTTTTTCTGGTCACCCCATGCTAGTAAGTCCACGGGCTAATTCCAAAGTACAGTGGGTTCTTAGATGAATAAAATCTCTAGATTCTAGTAATGCAAAAGGTCAGTTTTGATTCAATGTGCTTTGCCATTTGTGAACTGAGCCTGAATCTTTAAAAAAGTAAACACATTCCAGCCATTTTATTTCTACTCTCTTTTAGAGACGTGCAATCATTTTTAATGGTTAAACCTGTATTCAATTGCATTTTTCAAATCCTCATTGTTTCATTTCCTTTCAGTTCTGCTATCTAAAAAATTTTTTCCACCTCATTTTTCCTGATCATTTGTTCTTCATACATATTCCACAGCCACAGCCCCCTGGTTGCCGAGCACTAGGGAGAGTTGATAAGAGGAATGAGGTGGTGTTCGGGAAGGAAGGAGTCAGCCCCTCCTAACCCTGCTAGCCACAGAAAGACTTTCAGATTTCTATCGACTTAGGAATGGAGTCTATTGGAATGTGGTTCAAACCTGCATCTTGCATCAGTGGAAATGGGCATTGTGATTGCTGTACTGAAACCTGTGCTCAAATGCACTGGGAGTTTTACACTGTGTTTCGAACTTCCAAATAGATAATGTCAGAACATTTCTGAAATGGGATACTAACACCAAGATATACGACACCAATCAACAAGTATCAGGCAAAGCAGCGCGTAGAACTCGGGGCGGAAGAGACTCCCAGAGAATTTCCATTTCCATTCCCTGTGTCAACAGCGTGGTAACTCACCTCCTAGATTGCTTTATGGTTTCAGGAGAAATTCTCAGTAGGCTCCCTGTGCTGTACTCAGCTCCGCGTTCAAAGCCCAGGAATTAGATATGTCGTAGTTTATGAAACTGTTTATGAAAGGATCTTTTTTGAATTGTTCAAAAATCCAAGAGGAGTCAAACTTTGACAGTTTAAGACAACGGCAAGAGGGTCATAGTGATCTCCCCAGTGCAGCCTTAGCACTGAGGCTCTCTGGTTGAAAATGCAATTTCTTTTCTGTGAATTTCTTCCAGCCCATAAAGCTCCGTTTGAAACTTCTGCCTTTTTGAAAGGATTTCTTTACTATGAAGCAGCTGACAAAGGTCATATGATGAATATGTTTCGGGGATGATAACATTTTGATTAGATATGCAAGAATCTTCTATCCTTCCCTAGGATGTCGTATTCTAACGTTTTCCATTATTTTAAAAAATCATGTAAGTTGATACTAGTCTGCAATAAGAACTTGAATTTTGTGGCTTATTTTCTTTGCTGTAATGTGCCAGCACCGTGGGCATCGTTGCAGGGAATAAATGACTCTTCCCCAATAAACCAAATGCCCAAAGAAGCCCCTGGAGGAGGCAGGGATGTCCATAAAAGTTGAAATGGATTTCATAATATGGCGTTCAATTTAGTATAATAAGTAGAATTCAAAAATAGCCTAATCTGCCAAATGAAAATACCTTTGCTCATCACGGAGGGAGGGACCTGGTACAGGAACCAAATGTACATGACTTAAGACATGCCAAAATATTTTTTATTAAATTATTCATTTTCTTCCATTTAAGTCATTAGTTACCTGGAAAATTGAAGATCTTTCTCTCTCTCTCCCTCTTTAAGCTTGAAAAATTAGCCCCTTAAAGACAACTACCAGAAAGCATTTATCAAAAGGCCTGTCCTGGTTCTGAAGCTTATTGAGAAAAGGTCTGTGTTTGCACCTTTGTCGTTCTCCTGCAAAGATTCTCAGTAACAGAAACTATTTCGAAAATGATGCCGGTAAGCGGACATCATTAATTGTTCTCTAATTCTGGGATTGCTGTGGAAAATGAAGCACCAAGACTCAGCCTTAGAAGGCAAAGTGGGAACCTCTTTAGAAGTTTGATAGATGACATCATGATGTTCAGAAGAAAAAACGGGCACTTAGAGACAGAAGCACCCGGAGAGTGATGGGAGCGGGCTCTGGTTCCTGTGCCACTGGGTTTGATGAAAAATCAGCACAAAGACAAGAGAGCAGGGAAAATGAAGAAAGATGAGGGGACCCTCAAACCACAAAGGTGTTAAACACGCGCTTTCCACAAATGCAGTGCTTCTAAATCATGTCCCCAGAAATCAAAATGATCCAATAATCGCTGCAAAGTATGTATTTACCAAGACAAAACTTCTAAATCTCATTTTGGAAACTGAAGGTTTGGGAGTTTATTTAAAATTCTTTTTAAATTTTTTTTCCCTAAACCCTTAATAACAGAGAAGTGAAAACAATGGACACATCATCTGACGCAGTTTAATGATGACACTTTCACAAAATGTTCGTGCATCCACGTTTTACTCCGTTCTTAAGCAATGTGATCCATAAGCCGTAAGTAAAATGATTTGAATGTCCACCTCAATAGGTATTTTGATAATAAGATCTTTAAAAATGTTTTAATTAGCAACCAAATGCCAATTTTTCCAGGCGTGTTTCCCACTCCCTCTCCACCCAGGGTCAATAGCAGCATCCAGTGTTTTCAGGCTGTCCCTGAACTCTTTGTTCAGTGATTGGAACTGATGAATTGTAGCTTCCTTTGAGCCAGACTCTGCCAACAGACCTCAACTTGCATTTGTTATGGAGCCAAAAATAACCTTTAAATGATTAAATTCCTCAGTTTGTTTTGGTGGCACGACGCGAGAAGACTCATTGCACCCCAGGAGGAACTCCAAAGATGAACCTGGAGTCATCCTAGCTCCGTCATGTCCTAGCTCTGTGGCCTTAGCACGTTTCTTAGCTATACAGAGCCTCAGTTTTATTGTCTGTGAAATGGAGATGATAATACCTGACTTACCAGGAAGGCTTGCAATTGACTGTGATAATGTCAATGGAAATGCCTACCACAGTAACCCCTAACCACAGCAGGAGTTCAAATCGTTAGCTTCCTTTGGAAAGGATTACATAGCACTAGGTGTAGAATCTTATAACCCTCATGTAGTGCTTTAGAGTTGTTCAAATGCTTTAATATCAATCATTGATTTCTCTCATAATAACTTCAAAAGCCAGTGCTCACCTCTTTCCTGACCTCCAGACCTGGTATGTAGTGGCCTATTTTGCATCTCATGGAAACCGCCCTTCCCCTGGAGAGCCAGGTCTTTGTGAAATGTCACCAGCATCGTGGCTGCTCTATGCAACCCCTATCATTAGCCCCCAATGCAAGTCTTTTTTTTTTTTTTTCCAGACATTACACTGGTGTGCAATTATTTCTGCAGCTAGAAGGTGCTGAATAAACATCTGTCAGACAAATGAAAACATGAAAGAAGGAACCCATGAAACAATGCAAAGATAAATCTAAAATGGAACTGAGAATTAAACTCCATGGACTGGGATGGCTGGGGAAGGCATCCTGGAAGAATCAGGACTCAACATGGAGCAGAGGGGGAACTAGGGTGGGACTCAGGAAGGAGTGGAGGAGTGGAAAATCAGACTAAGTTGAAAGTGGAGATGCCAGAGGGGCACCTGCAGGGATCGGGAAGTCAAGAAAGTGTTTAAACTCGATGCAGTGGTTAATAGTGAGCCAGCGCAGGTTCTTGAGCCTAAGAAGGATGTGGGAGATCACTCCAGGTTTTCTAGCTGTGAAAGATGGATAGGACTGGCTCTACAAAACACAGGAAACATGGCAATGGCCACCTCACTCCAACTAGCTAGCAAAACCTTCCGAGGAAAGGCTTCAGAGAATGGCTATTGTTTATTTTTATTTTTATTTTTTTATTTTTTTTTTGAGACAGAGTCTCGCTCTGTCACCCAGGCTGGAGTACAGTGGCCGGATCTCAGCTCACTGCAAGCTCTGTCTCCCAGGTTTATGCCATTCTCCTGCCTCAGCCTCCCGAGTAGCTGGAACTACAGGCGCCCGCCACCTCGCCCGGCTAGTTTTTTTGTATTTTGTAGTAGAGACGGGGTTTCACCGTGTTAGCCAGGATGGTCTCAATCTCCTGACCTCGTGATCCGCCCGTCTCGGCCTCCCAAAGTGCTGGGATTACAGGCTTGAGCCACTGCGCCCGGCCGAGAATGGCTATTGTTTATCAAATGCATTTTCCTTCCCCAAATGTATGGGCCAAAAAATTGTACATTATAGCTATGGTAATACAGTAATTATTGACCTTTGCTAATTAATTTTTAAATTTTTTTTTTTTAAATCAGGACTCCATTTGAAAATGGCAGTTCCACCGGGCAGCAGGAGGATTTTCCCTGGAGCTGGTCCTCCCGTCACTGCGCCACTTCTAACGCCCGTGCAGATTAAAAGCTGCCATGTATGGGCAGATGTGGATCCTATATTTTGATTTCATCTAATTCTTCTTAAACTGGGCTGGCTTATTTAATAGGAGGACGTTGTGGCTCTTGCTGAAGGCAGAATTAGCAACCATTCCATTACCTTTTAAGACATCTGTGGACAATCTTTCCCAACCATAAAATCATTTCCATTCTCCAACCATCAAGTTTTCAAATGGATTTCGTAAATGTGCAAAAACTCCAAGCAAATCTATTTTTTAGAAATGTCAGGCTGCAAATAAGGACAATCAGAAAGGGAGCAGCGAACACCATCTGTCAATGCCCCACCGGCCTTCACAGCAGCCCAGTTCTTATGATTAACCTAGCATACTCCCCATAAAGTCTAAATCATTCTCACCTTCCCAGGAGTTTGTAAGCCAGACAATTGTGAAGGGGAATGACTCATAATATGACTGCAAAATTTCACAGTTGAAAGTCAAATAGCAATGATTTTGCTTTGCCAGCCTGACACCACCTTGACCATGTGGATGTGAGTCCCTGGGCAGTGAACATGCTCTGTGAAGCGTTGGAGTCATGTTGGTGCAAGCAGCTCCTTGGTTTAAAAGGTGCTAGGACATGGTCACAGAGGGCATCGGGCACTTTTTTCTCCATCAAAATTCCATACATTATGATAACTGGGGAATTAATGCCAACCACAACGACAACATAAAACCTCCACCAGTTATGCTGTGTATGAGTCTGAGTTCTCCAGAAAAATAATATATATCCTATTGGTTCTCTTATATCTATATATCCTGTAATTGTGTGTGTGTGTGTGTGTGTGTGTGTGTGTGTGGTGTGTACAGTCATGCATTGCTTACTAACGGATACATTCTGAGGAATGGGTTGTTAGGTGATTTCATCCTTGTGCAAACATCATAGTGCATTTACACTCACCTAGTGTAGCCTACTCCACACCAAGCCTGTGTGGTACAGCCTATTGCTCCCAGCCTGCAGACCTGTACAGCATGGGACTGTACTGAATACAGTAGGCGGCTGTAACACAGTGATAAGTATTTGTGTATCTAAATGTAGAAAAGGTACAGTAGAAATACAGCATGAAAGATAAAAAATAAGACACCTGTATAGGGAGTTTAACCATGAATGAAGCTTGCAAGACAGGAAGTTGCTCTGAGTGAGTCAATGAGTGAGTGGTGAGTGAATGTGAAGGCCTAGGACGGGACTGCACACTACTGTAGGCCTGTAGACATTGTACACTCAGGCTACACTACATTGATTTCAAAAATAAAGTGCTTATGCTGTGACATTGTGACAAGCTATAACATCACTCAGCAATAGGAACATTTCAGCTTCATTATGCTCTTATGGAATCACTGTTGTATGTGAGGTGCCTCATTACCTGAAATGTCATGGCACATGACTGTACGTATATATAATAATATGTATATAATGAGATTTATGTCTTCTTATAAGGAATAGGCTCCTGCAATTACAGAGGCTGAGAAGTCCCAAGGTCCGCAGGTGGCAAGCTAGAGACCCAGGAGAGCTGATAGTGTAAGTTCCAGTCTGAGTTTATGGGTGTGAGATCCAGGAGAGCTGGTGATGTGGTTCTAGTCCAAGTCCAAATCTGAAAGCAGGAGAAGACCAACGGCCCAGCTCAAGGACAGCCAGGCAGAGAGAACTCAGTCTTTTTTATTTTCCATTCAGGCCCTCAGTGGATCGAAAGGGGCTGACCCACATTGGGGAGGGCAATCTTCTTGACTCAGTGTATAAATTTGAGTATTTCTCATCCAGAAACACCCTTGCAAACACACCCAGAATAATGTTTAACCAAATATCTGGGCAACCTGTGGCCCAGTCAAGTTGACATGTAATATATACCACAACATGCTGGTACTTAAAAGCATTGAGGATCATTTCACAAATGTGTTAACCATTTTAACCCACTCCTCCCCTGTGTTTAACTCAGACCATGCAACCTGAGACCCCGTGTTAAAATTCAGCTCTTGGACTATGTCTTAAAGATGTCCCCGTGGGTCTAGAGATGCCACACATAGATTCATTGACAATCTCTGAAGAGAACTAAGGCAGGCATTCATTTTCCTCACATCTATATAGTCTTAAATAAGAGCTGCCATTCAGATACTGAAATGTGTGGTGCATTAACCTCCTGAGAAACACTCACTCTACTTATTATTTCTGAGCAAGACCCCACATCTACTAACTAGCACTCTTGTTCTCTTCTCCCATGTCCTTCTGCTCTTCCTTCTACAGGGCAAGCCCCAACCATGGGCATGATAGTGTCAAAAGCAGACTTGAGAAGAGCAAAACGAAGACACTTCCTTATTCATGGACCACCTCATTCATTCATTCATGCACCATTCATTTTGAAAAGAAATAATCTGCCATTTGGGTGGCAGGGAGGAGGTGACAAAACTGAACATATTAGGAACGCACAAGAGAGTGAAGTTTAGAATTCTTTGCACACAAGTATTGAAATGATGAGTGAGTGGGTTAAAGGAAGAGTGACTTATTGACTGAGGTGGACAGAGTGAGTGCAGTGGACAGTGACTGAGATCCAAAGTCCAAAGTCGGAGGACATTCAAGGAATGACAATGACCAGGAGTAACATCCGCTTGGTGCAACATGCCATGAGACTTTCTGAGTTGGACAGGGAGCTGCAGGCCTGCAGGGAGGAGCGTGACTTTGGCCAGAGTCACACTGATGCTGGTTCCTCCTTCTCTGTCCTTGTCAATTGTCCCTGACCTTGTCCCCGACTCTTCAACTCTTTCAACCCTTTTTAAAATCTCTTTCTCTCTCTATTTTATCATATAAATTGTGGTAAAATATACATAACATGAAATTTACCATCTTAGCCATTTCTAAGTGTGTAGTTCAGTGATATTCATCACATTCACAATGTTGTGCAGCCACCACCACCATCCATCTCCAGACCTTTTTCATCTTGCAAAATGGAAAGTCTGTCCCCATTAAACCATAACTCCCCATTCCCCTTCTCCCCAGCCCCTGGCGATCACTCTTCGACTTTCTGACTTTAAGAATTTGATGGCGAGGGACTTCATTTGTTGGAATCATACCGTATTTGTCCCTTTGTGTCTGGAGAATATCACTTAGCATGTCTTCTAGGTTCTTCTATATTGTCACATGTGTCATTTTCCTTTGTGAGGTGGAATAATATCCTACTGTGTGGATGTGTCAGTTTGTGCATCCACTCATGCATCAGCAGATGCTTGGATTGTTTCCATCTTTTGACTATTGCAAATAATGCTGCTGTAAACATGAATGTGCAAATATCTGTTTGAGTTCTTGCTTTCAGTTCTTTTGTATATATACCCAGAAGTGGCATTGCTGAATCATATTGTGATCATATAATCAATTTTTGGAGAAACTGCTGTCATGTTTTCTTTTTTTTTGAGACAGAGTCTCACTCTGTCACCCAGGCATGATCTCGGTTCACTGCAACCTCTGCCTCCTGGGCTCAAGCGGTTCTCCTGCCTCAGCCTCCCGAGTAGCTTGGGACTACAGGCGTGTGCCACCATGCCTGGCTAATTTTTGTATTTTTAGTAGAGACAAGGTTTCACCATGTTAGCCAGGTTGGTCTCGATCTCCTGATCTCAGGTGATCTGCCTGTCTCCGCCTCCCAGAGTGCTGGGATTACAGGCATGAACCACCATGCCCAGACTGCCATAATGTTTTCTGTAGCAGCTGCACTGTTTTACGTTCCCACCAGCCATGCACAAGAGTTCCAATTTTTCCACATCCTTGCCAACACTTGTTGTTTACTGTTTTTTTGTTGTTGTTGTTAGTATTTATCCTAATGGGTGTTGTCCTCAGCCTTTGGGTTTCGTGCCCTAGGATCCAGCCCCTGGACTCTCTCTTTCACATCACACTCATCCATTTGTGGTATCTTCCAGGCAGAAGGCATCATAGGACATCCACCCACTAATGACTCACAGATCTGTTATCTCCTGCTGAGATTTCTGTCTCAAAATCCAGACTCCTTTATACAGCTGCCTGCCTACTTTCCTCTGGATAACCAAAAGACACCTCAAAGTCAACATTTCCACATCTGAATTCCTGATCTGTACATCCCCACCCAAAGCTACTTCACCCACGGCGTCCCCATCTAGAGGATGGCAAGTCCATTCTTCCAGGGGCCACTGCCCTTAGACTTTGCCCAAAGTGAGAGGCTCTCAGGGGGACGCCTTCCCTACAGGGTCCCTCTTACTGCAGGCATATGTGCACACACATACACATGCCATTTAGGCAAGAACATACGGGTTTCTAAGTCGTCATGAAGCAGGGCTTGGTGCTGGCAAGGCAGGACCCTGAAACATTTGCTCTGGATTCTGATGATACCTGGGCCCTGGGAACACTCCCCAAGCCCCCCTACACAGACAAATCACCTGCCCTGTGCCACTATCTCAGTACCACAGAGGTTTGTGGTGGAGCTGCTCCGTGGGAGACAGATGCTGCCTCTGTATGTAAGGGGGACCTGAGTAGGGAAGAGCAAAGACACGTATTAACTTCTCACACCCTTCTTTTAAGCAGGGTTACAATAGATTCTTGTATAATGAAGTATCACTTCCCAGAATTGCCTAGTGTCCATTTTCTTACTTGTCTTCATGATCCAATGTGTGATTCCAGAGCTGCTCTGGTGAGCACGGGGTCCACAACAATTGCATGTGGTTGCTGAGGAACCATGGTTGACAATATTAAGCAATGCGTAGTCTCAAGTTTGCATAAATGTAGGTCTAGTTATAACCTACATAAAGTGAGATACCCTTCCTTCCTTCCTTCTTTCTCTCTCTCTCCCCTCCCTCCCTTCCTCCCTCTCCCTCTCTCCTTCTCTCCCTCTCTCCCTCCCTCCATTCCTCCCTCCCTTCCTTCCTTCATTGCTCCCTCCCTCCCTCCCTCCCTCCCTTCTTCCTTCCTTCCTTCCTTCCTTCCTTCCTTCCATCCTTCCTTCTGTTCTTCCCTTTCTTCCCTTTCTTTTCTTTCCTTTCTTTCTGACAGGGTCTCGCTCTGTTACCCAGACTGAAGTGCAGTGGCACAATCACAGCCCCAGCTAATTCTTTTTTAAAATTTTTTATAGAAATGGGGTCTCCCTATATTGCCCAAGCTGGTCTCAAACTCCTGGGCTCAAGTGATCCTCCAGCCTCAGCCTCCAAAGTGTTGGGATTACAGGTTTGAGCCACCACACCTGGCCTGCTCTTTTTTAATATAAGCAACACAGCATTTGTTGGTCTGGTTACAGTGTTCAGTAGAATCATAAATAGTTTCATTTTTACCTAAATATTTCAGGTGATTTAATTAAATTTTCGAAGATTTTTTTTAAAAAATTAGCTTTGATTAAAGTTACTTCCATAATTAAAATTTGTGTTTTGCTTTTTAACAGCTAATTTTGAATGTTTTAGAGGCAATACTTTTTGAAAATATCAACAATTATTTAAATTTATTTTCTAAATTTACATTTAATTTCCTTTTTTTTGGTTAATTTTTAGAGACAGGATCTCGCTCTGTTACCCAGGCTGAAGTGCAGTGGTGTGATGACCATAGCTCACTGCAGCCTTGAACTCCTGAGCTCATGTGATCTTCCTGCCTCAGCCTCTGCCTCTTGAGTAGGTAGGCCCACAGGCATGCACCACCATGCCTGGCTAGTTTTGTAAACACATTTCTTAGAGATGAGGTCTCGCACTATTGCCCACCTGGCCTCAAGCAAACTTCTCACCTTGGCCTCTCAAAGTGCTGGGATTATGGCTGTGAGCCACTGCGCCAGACTTAATGTACATTTTTGACCAAAATACATTCAAAATTTGGCACTTTTTCACATTAATGTTAAAAGATGAATTATGTGAAAATCTTGCTCATACAACATAATTATTGATTATACTGAAAAGAGGCAAGAAAAGTAAATTTTATGGAAAAAGTATATACTCATTTATGAATTAAGGATGTCTTTATTTTTGACTTATTCAAGCATTGCTGGCCCATGAATAAAACCTCCAGACATGTACAACAAGCATTACATTCAGCCACTGAGATTTTGCCAACTTTCAGCCATATGAAAATAATAGCTTTCCACATATTTTTTGGTTTCATCATTATGAAAGCAGGAGGATAGCCAATATTTTATTTAAAAGTTTGCTGACTCAGTTTCTTCTTTTGAAATATTTAGACCCCTGGTCTGTGGGCTTCTGGTTGTGTTCTCCCTCCAGGATCCATGTGTGCTAAGGGCAGGACAAATATGCATCTCATCCTTGACACCTCACTTTTTTTGTGTGTGGGGTGGGGGGGCTGGAAGACAGAGTCTCACTCTGTCGCCCAGGCTGGAGTACAATGGCGTGATCTCCGCTCACTGCAACCTCTGCCTCCTGAGTTAAGGTTATTCTCTTGCCTCAGCCTCCTGAGTAGCCGGGATTACAGGTGCCTGCCACCAGGCCAGGCTAAGACACCTTGCTTTCTTTTTGGTGCTTCATTCAGTGTGGCAGAGAAACCTGTTTGCTGGAGCTTCAGGTAAATGTAGTCGCCCATGACTCTCATCACCTCCACCCTCATCTGTCACCTGCTCATGTGAGTGGCTGCAGCTCACTCCTCTTCATTCTCTGCTCAGAGCCTTCTCTGTGACTCCACTCCTCTCCGTTCCTTGTCCAGGGAGCCTTCCACGCCCTGCCTCTAGCCTCCAACCACCCAGACCACATCTCTCCTCCTCTCCCAACCCTGCCAGTCACATGTTTCCCCCAGGGCTCCAACTGTTCCTGCTGCCTGAGCACTGTTCCCTTTAGCACCTTTGCTAACCTGCCTACCGCCTTTGAGACTCAAATCCCACCTTCTTCGGGAGGCCCTCCTTGACCCTCTGCTTCAAATTGCACTTGCTCATCTGCAACCTGCCCTGAACCTCCACCCACCTGAACATGCTCTAAGTTTTTCCTACGCTCATTTCATCCTCAAAAATCCTCTATCATTGACTTAGTCATTACATGTATTTTCTAAACATTTCCACTTAAATACAAGCTCTCTAAGGGCAGTGATTTTTGTCTGCCTTATTCATTCAGGTATCCTGGCATATGCTGATACTTAATAAACATTTATTAAAGAAGTGAAAGTGGGCCAAAAAAATGTTCTTCAGTGGGGAGTAAAAGCAAAGTAGCTTTGGTTTTACTTGGGATCATTTGGTCAACCCTAGGCTGGTCCCCACCCTGATGGGGTATTCAAGGCTCAGAGAGCATGAACGTCTTGGTTGAGGTTTTGCAGATTGCAGGGAAAGAGCCCTGGAGGGCATCTGGTCTGACCATGGCTACTGCTCTTTCGGTCTTACCTTCAAGGAAGGACTCCCATGCTAGACCCCAGAATGGAGATTTGGCCTGCTAAGTGACAGGCAGTCCCTGGTCTTGAGCAGTGGAATCACTGAGGATGAAGATACGTTTAGGACTTGCTTGTCAGGTGACTTGGGTGGAGACAGACAAGAAATTGGGAGAAGACTCACCCAGGACCTTCCTGACTAGGGTCAGGCCAAGGTTCAGGCCCAGGTCCTCAGGCAGCCACCTCCATCTCAGCCCTGACTATCGTCTCTCACTGTCCCCAGATTTAGCAAATAAAAATTCAGGATGCCCAGTTAAATATGAATTTCCAACAAACAACAAGATTTTTTTTTTTTTGGTATAAATATGCCCCCACGATTGTGTGTATTGTTTAACTGAAATTCACAATTGTCTGAACATTTTGTATTGTTTCTGGCCATCGTATGTGCAGACCACTGTGGGGGAGCAGGGACTGGTCTCCGCTACTCAACTCTGAAATCCTTTCCTTCCCCAGCCTGCAGGCATAAAAGGGCCCGAGGTACAGCCACTCCCCGTGCATCAGTTCCATGTAAGTGAAGCCCTTTCTTCTCCTCTTGGGGCAGCCTCTCATCCCAGCTGCTGGGCTCTTCCAAACAAGGATGGGTGGGGCTTGAATTCAAGGCAATTTCTCAAACATCAAAAGAAGCATTTAACTTCTCCCTGGGCAAGCCCTAACAGAGTCTGGCTGTTCTTCTTTGAGGAGACAAGCTCAGATTCTCTTTCTCTTCCTCTCTTTCTCTCTCTCTCTTTTTTTTTTTTTTTTTTTTTTTTTTTTTTTTTTTTTTTTTTTTTTTTTTTTTTTACCAATTAACCCTATTACACCAAGTTTTAAAGAACTGGAATGTAATGGAACATACTTAACATGAAATCTGTGCTGAGCATAATTCAGCCTTGCATGATTTGAAGACACTGTGTGACTCCACCAGACCTGCTATTAATCTCATCACGGCAAGTACAAGTACATGACCATGGGCTCTCTCATCAGAAGAGGGGGTGGTGGAGAGCTTGCTCAGCCAGGCATGACTTACAGCCAAATCACTTGTGCCTAGAGTCCAGCGATGGGAACGAGTGATTTCTTTGACTGTTTCTTTCTTTAACAGGAAAAAAAAAAAATGCATTCAGAAATAAGCCTACATTGCACAACAAAACGGCACTTCATCTCAGTCCCCAAGGAATCCACGGCATTTTGGTCGAGGCACAGTCTTGACTGACCACAGTTTCTCTCAAGGTGTGGCCTACTTAGCCGAATGAGCAGAGCACATCTATAATTAGCATTATATGCAGAATAAAAAGACTCTTTAAGAAACATCTCTGGGTCCTCATAGTCTTAAGCATCTGTTGCCATGGAAGCCGGCAGCAGCTCCAAAAATCTAGAGTGGTGAACGACAATTGCCCACTCGCCGCTGAAGGGCCTCTTTAAATAAAGTTGCCTTTTTTCTTTGAATTCTGAATAAACATAAACCTGGGTTTTTAGTGCAAAATCCTGATTTCAAGGTTATTGATGCCATCCTAAATTAATACAGTCTGCGCAACGGCACACACCACGCCAGCCAAGCCAGGGATACTCCTGTCTTCTGAAAGCTTGACATTTGTTTTTCATCATGAACTTAAAGGTCACGGGCTACAGATGGATCAGAGTACCTGCCTGAGTTTACATTTACATGCATTTTATTTTATTCCCACATGCACTTTTTATGAGATCCATCACTAGAATAAAACTGTAGCGCTCCCATATTCTCTAGGCTGGCTAAAGTAGGAGAGTTGTCAAGCTGCTATCTCTACATAATTTGAATTAAAATAAGAAATATATGCTGATTTGATATTTCAAAAGCAACAGCCTTAGGTTTAATGTTGGCTAAAACTGGCCATCGCAGAGAGTGCACACATTTCTAGACGTTACTTATTAGTGTAATTTGGGGGGTGGATTGATGATAGAGTCTAATCCTATTATGCACTTTTTATTTAAAGCCATAGACTTCTCATGATCCAGCTAACCCCAACATGATTAGCCAACGATCAATTCACAATTGATGGGGGAAATGCACCTGCTCTTATTTTCTACGAATGGATGTTCGTGTGTTTCTGTATGAGGTAAGCATGCCACTTGCATCACTGTATTACTACTGTATCGCCCCTTTTTTGTGATGCCAAATAACATTTTATATTTTTACCAAAATACCTGTGGAGCTGACAGAGCATGATGCATTCGTTTTCCTTGATTTTGTAGTGAGGGAAAAGGCTAGCATGAATAATTCAAAAATAATGCTGAGACTGTTAAGATTTAGTATTGGAGAGGTCATCACAGTTGGGAGAAATGAGCTAGGAGACTATTACTATTCCACGATCTTTGAATCTCAAGGTGACATCATTATTATTTCTCTATATCTATAATGTGGTGCTGCAACCAGCTTATTGCTGTGTTTCTCATGTAGGGGAGAAAGATCAATTATATACAGACCTCAAAATGTGAACCATAAGCAGAGTGCCCAATAAAACTGTCATTAACAGTTCCCACAATTTTAGCTGCATGCTTCCAGGTCAAGCTGCTTTAACAATGATAACTGACATTGAAAGTTTGAATAAAGAGCATCCATTCTAAAGGGAGCCATTTCTTAGCCACATAACTGAAACTCTTTAATAACACTTGCTAATTTCCATCTGAACTGCAAAAAGGACCCTAATGATAAGCTTAGCACTGAGGATACTTAGAGAATGAACACAAGCCCCAGCATCCCCCTTTGAAAAATAGGTTTGTTACTGGATCGACGTCAACGGCAAGCACTCTTGAGTAAGCATAAAGCAGTCCCATGCAATCATATTTAATTTATTCCTAGTTTCAACCAGAAGCGGAAAGATATCACCAAAAAATAAAAAGCATGCTAGAGTAGTGTTTACAGTGCTTCCCTCACCATTTGTTACTGCTACATAATCAGGATAAGTCTTGCTTTCTCTAGAACAGGATTAAAAAACACCTCTACATTCAAAAATATTAAAATGGAATAGAGCTATTACTACTGCAAAATCCCTTTTTTCTACCCCCAAAGGGTCCCTACATGTTTAAAACATCTTTTTTACTTCACAGAATTTTACAAGCCTTCCCACCAGCTTACTTTTTAATTAAAATGTTCCTGTTAGTGTCAGAACTCTGAAACATCACATTTGGTTTAAAGGTTTAACAGTTCATAGCATTTGTGATTCTCGTAAGAGGGGATATAAAAGCACTATAGATTTCTTCTTTTAAGTGATACAAAAGCACATTGAGCCAATGTTTGTCCCTGCTTGCTTTAACCCATTCCTGAACGTCTGTTGTAGCCATCCGGCGGTAGGTCCCCTCTGACTCACTGAGGTAGTTGCTAACAAAAGATGCTTCTCAGCCCTGCCCCTGAAGCCATGCTGGGTTTTTGGTTTGTTTGTTTTTTGATAATTTTGGTAATGATCATTTTGATATTTCCGCATCTGTTACCAAGTGGCTAATGAGCCTCTGCTTTATCTCCTTAAATTGTATTTAAACATTTATCAAGTGGTATTTATTGTGAAATGATGATCTCTAAGTTAAAATGAAATATGTGTGCAACCGTCAAGGTTGGCCGGCTTCCTAAAAGACACTTTTTCCTCCTCTCTCTTTCGTCTTCTATCTCTTTTTACCTCCTCCTCTCCTCCTCTGTCTTCAGCCACACGAGGATTGCAGAGAGCCAAGCCTAGTACATCCCCCTGAGGATGCTAGATGGAAGGATGGAAGGTGCCAGGGTCCTTGTGGGTGTCACTGGGCTCATGACTGAGCCATTGCTGGAACACTTCAACCAGTTCTTTCTGGGCAGGGCAGTCGTGCCACTTTTAGCTGGGTTCCTGTATCTTGCCTTCAGATGCATCCTGACTCATACAGTGCAAAAGCACGTGGAAAATTGCAAAAGATTCCACAAATGAATGCTGAACGCATGATTAATATCATCCACTTACCAAGCTCCATGCCCAAAGTCCGCCATGACTTAGGGAACGAAGGCAAGAGATGAGCCCAACTCCTTGCTGGCTCAGGAAAATGTGCTAGGCTAGACAGGTTGAATGTGCCATTGGTTGGTAATGTTCAGCTGAGGGAAACACAGAGTTCATTCTTCTCAAAACACCAAAGGAAAATTAATGGCGTGGTATACAGGAGGAGTTGAGGATGGAGGCATAAAACATAAGCAACATAAATATACACGCACAGCGTGCAATGTGCATGAGGTCGTTTATCTACAGACAACGCTTTAACCCTCTGTGTTCTGATGCCCTCGTTCCAGCTCAGAGAGGAGCCCCCAAGAGCCAAGTGGGCAGCCCGGGAGCTGGTCGCTTTACTCCCAGCAAAGGGCCTACCCCGGCATCTGTTGAGGGCTCAGCAAAGTCATTTGGTTCCATATTAGTTTCCTGTGGCTGCCATCACAAATTGTCACAAAGCTGGTGGCCTAAAACAACCAAAGTGTATTTTCTCAGAGGTCTGGAGGCCAGAAGTCTGAAATCAAGGTGTTGGCAGGGTTGTTCCTTCTAGAGGCTCCAAGAGAAAGCCCACCCCACGCCTCTCTCCTGGTTCGGGTGTCTTCCGACAGTCCTCGCATCCCTCAGCTTGTAGAGGCATCACCCCAATCTCTGCGTCTGTCAGCGTGAGGCTGTCCTCCTATGTATTTCTTCACATGGTGTTTTCCCCTGAGTCTGTGTCCCCAATCTCCCTCTTTTCATAAGGACACTAGTCACTGGACTAGGGCCCTTCGTAATCCAGTATGATTTTCTCTTATCTTGATTGCCTTTGCAAAGGTTCTATTTCCAAATAAAGTCCCATTCACAGGTACCAGGCCTACGACTTGAGCATATGTTTTTGGAGAACCCAGTTCTACCCAGCAGAGCCACTACTTGTCCAATGAAAGTGTTGTTCCTGAGGCAGTGGGATCCTTGGGCCATGGGAAAGACCCGCCCTGGCACAGTTTTGAATGGCCACAGCTGCCCCCCAGGTGTCCAACATTGTAGAGGGATTTCTACAGTGCTGCTGTCCTGCTCCTTCTCCCCAGGTAGCCAGCCACTCTGAGTCCTGCTCCTCGAGGCTATTTGGAGCCCAGAGACTGGGGGAGGGGGAGTTGCAGGGCCTGTGCAGAAGCTCGGGGCTGGGAGCCTGGCACAGGAGGAGCAGGCAGCCGCCCAGGAGCCCAGACCCTGGTCCCACCCTGGGGGCCGCCTTTGAAGCTGGCGGCAACTCTCACACCACGGGGACAGAGCAGAACAGGGAGACCCGGGCGAAGTCTGCTCTCCCCACCGACACCCTGTTCAAAGAGAATAGTTTGGGCAAATAGCTTAGCAAATAATGAATGAATAGCAGAGCCTGGGCCAGCCCAACAGGAGACTTGCTTGCAAAGGCTCTGTCCTCCCACATTCTCCATACCCCCCGTCCGAGCCCTGCTGGGCTGGAGGCTGAGCCAGAGAGAGAAGCAGCCCCTTGTCCTTTTTTTTTTTTTTTTTTTTTTTTAACATTTCATATGTATCTTGCCGCCCTGAAGATGCTCAGTACTAATACAAGTGGAGCACAAACAGGATTTATCAGCCAGTGTCTTATTTACTCACCTGTGCCTGCAACAAACTGCAGGCAGTCTCAGGATGAGGAGCCGGGCTTTCATGGGTAGAGATGACTTGAACACTCTGAAGGCTTCTCGCGCCAATCTTTCGGAGGCTGTATCCCCTTTTGGTCCATAATCACAGCTAATGGGCTGGCCACAGAGGCTTCAGGGGCATAAAATGGTCTAACACTACATTGACTATAAATAGCAAAGCCATAAGTGACATTACTTTGCAGATAAGAAACAATCACATCATTAAGCAAAGGTGTTTAGTGTATCAGTCACCCTAACTTTGATTTATTGCAAGGCATTTGTCTGTCACCAGCACAATGGAAGCTATAATGCAACTCAAGGGTTTAAAGAGAAAATTAAGATGAATATTGCTGCTAGCACCTGGGTTTGCACAGATGCAAAATGGGTGGGCTTGCCTCGCTGCCTGCAGGGCTGGCCTCAGCCCAGCTTCCAGGCCCAGAGGCTAAGAACTGCCTGCAGTGGTAGAGAAGCAAGCCCTGGGGGCTGGAGGCAGGGGCGCCCAGGGCAGAAGGTGGTGACAACCAGCCAGGAAGAACTCCCCACCATCTAGGTTTCTCCAAAGGGAATAATGCATTCTGAATGGCAAGGGCTTCCACCTTTCAGTTGAGACTTTACAGCAGAAATATGAAATGGAAACGATGACCAGAGTTATTCTGATAAACATGATGTTTTGAAAAGCACTCTTGCTAAACACAACTGCTCCCGTAGTCAACTTAATCTTAATCTAGCGGTTTGGGAAGCCTATTGTAAGTCAGGCACTGAGCCAGGCCCGAGAAGTGTAATGAGGGATAAGTCACAGTGTCTGTCCTCCAGAGACTCATGGCCCAATCGGATGAACTCATAGTGCATGGCAGGTGGCAGCTGCTGGGTGGTTGAACAAGTGGGTGAGGTAGAGGGAGGATGGTGTCATCGTAGAGGTGAGAGGCATGAGTAGATTCCAAGGAAAACAAACGTTGCTCCTGGATGGGTAGATCTGAAAAGACAGGATAAGGAAGAAGGATTTTAATGGACTCCTGCAGGCTGGAGAGATCCTGGGCCAGGGGCAATGGGGAATGGAAAGTTTTGCAAGAAGATGCCATTGCTTGTCCAAAGACGTGGTCCATCGGCATGGGGCTGGCTGGGATGCTGAGTTCTGATGGGGCCAGTTCACCGGCCATGTACAGAGCCTCTGGGGGAGAAAAGGCTGGAAAGACCATCAGTCAGACTGTGTGAGGAAGGGTCTTGGGTATGTAGGCAAGGACGTTAGACTTATTTTGATGGACAATGGGGGTACTGAAGGATGTGTACAGTCTGACACTGGCTGAGGAATATGAGCCATGAGAGGAAAGGAGAGGCTGGTTTGGGCTGGGCAGCCCGGAATGGCATGGGTGGTGGGAGGTGGTGGCACACAGAACGAGCAGCTGGTTGGGTGGAGGTTGGCGCCTAGCCTAGCCCAGTTGTGGTGTAGCAGGTGCTGGTGGGGAAGCTTCATGGAGATTTGAGATCTGGATTGGCAGTGAAGATCTGGGAGTGATCTTTGTAAGGGCCGTGATGGAGAAAGAGTTGTTTTACTGAGACCGTTAAAAAGGGGAATAGATTCATCTCCATTTGGGTGTGTGGTTATTAAATGTCTCCGTTGAAATAAATGAAATGCTATCTAGTTATGAAACTATTTCACCTACCTTAAAACAAGAACAAATCAATCATGAATAATCACTAAACCCATCAGTCAAACCATTGATAATCATTATATCAATTAATCAATAATCATTAAATCATTAAACTAATCAATCATGAATAAGCCCACTCTGCTTCACCGGGCCGGGCCCTGTGGCGGTCAAGGGTCAGGCTGAGTCAGGACCCTCCTGCCAAAACCTCCATGTGCCCAGCTTCCGGCAGGGTCCTTCCCACTCCAGCCCACACCCACGAACCGGATACCCCAGAGAGCTTGTAGATCTTTCAGGAAGGAAACTGTTCTCATCCTGTGGTGCAATCTCAGCACTTACAACGTGTGCATAGGCAGGGGTTGAATTTAGAAATTGTGATACCACTCGGGAAAAATGAAAGAAACACCTTCTGTCCTCAGTGGCGTTTCCTGAAGTTTGGGTTGGATTTCTACGATTTCTATGCTGCTCCAAAGTCTTTTCTCTACTAGCTTCAAAAGCCTATGAAAATCTGAGCAGCCTCTGTGGTGTGTTCTCAGTAAGGAGCTACTTCAAAAGTGACTCAGCCAATGCACTTTGCTGCGATCCTTCAGACCCAAATGGTTCCTCAGCCAACATCATTAAACAACCTTGCCCATGTGTGGGTGGGGGGGACCCCTTTGCAAACATATGTCCACTGTTTCAAAGGTGTCATGGTGCCCTGAACTCATCCAACTGAGTTTGCCTAGGAATTGAAGACATTCTATGTGCTGTGGGTGGGGGTGAGGCAGGCCTGCTCAAGGTCTGGAGTGATGCTGCAGGGGCTGCAGGGGAGAGCAGGTGGGGCCTGGGGAGCAGGCCACCTGCCTGTGTCTAGATGCCTCAGCCCAGGCTTCAGGCCCCACAGCTGGGAAGACAGCGGCTGACTGCCAACCTCCAGCCAGAGGTGTCTCCTCTTCCTTGTCTAGGTCATTTGTCCAGGCTGTATACACCCCATCTGGACATCCATTGAGCACTTTCTAATTCAAGTCTCATTGAATTTTGCTAGTATATAACCCAAGAATATACTCATTTTTGATACCTTGAATGCCCATTTTTACTACAAGACAAATATATGGGTTTAAAGAAAGTTGTATTCAGGCAGATCACCTACATCTAGGGAATTTTGAGAAGTGCTAAGTGGGCCCTGTTTTCTTTCCATCATCCCACTTGTTTTTCCACTGCAGACCTGCTGAAAATGCCACTTCCGGTGCCTTGGCTGTGGGATGCAGGCATCGCCGTGTTGACTTACTAGCACTGAACACCCCGTGCCGTCCTGAGGTCCTCTCCCCTCCAGCATCTCAAGAGGGGTTTCTTTGAAGGGCCTTCTGGGCCTCCCTTTCCCTTCCTCTGCTGCCAGGAACTGTCATCCTAGGGGCTGGGCAGGTCCCGAAGGTGTGGAGCTAAGCAAGGGCTTCCTCTACAGCTCCTGGACAAGCCCTTCCTGCTAGGATCCAAAACAATGCTGCTTCCCTTGTGTAAAACAGGGGAACTAGGGCTCTTGTTAACATCTGAATCAGAACTATTTTCTCAGATCACCCTTTCTGTGAACAGGCTAGCTGAGAGAACAGAACTTTTCATATTTCATCATCTTGAAGCCTAGGTAAACAGGGGGTGCCAGTGGGATGGGGGCACCCAGATGATATCAATGGCATAAAAGTGATTAGCGCGTGCTGAATGCTCTCTGTGCTTCTTTGCAGCATTGTGTTAAGTACGCTTTGTCTACAGTCTCATTTGATTCTCCTAAGGGCTGTAGGTAGTGCAGGTACCATGATTATCCCATTGTCCACAAATCCTAGTCAGGGATGCCACAGTATCTCACAGCCACAGGCTTAGGAAGTGTCCCAGCTGGAATTCAAAGGCAGCTCTGGCTGACCCCAATGTCACGGGGAGTTGGGACAAATGAGCCCCCAAACAAATCTGAGGAATGTCTAGGTGCGGTCACGTAGGCAACTTGCAGAGAATGCAGATTCTTGGGCCCTACCTCCAGGGAGCTGATCCAGTGGGGCTGTCTGGGTGGAACGAGGAGGCTGCCATTCTGTCAGCACTGCTGGGGACTCCAGTGCTGCCCATGGCTCTGCAGGGCTGGGGCTTGTCTGTTCCTTTTTCTCAAGGAAAGGACCTCAAGCTGTGACTGGTGGAGGCTAAGTGTCATTTTGGACTTCTGGTCTCCCCACAGCTTCTTCTTGGCCCTTCCTTGCGCTCTCCCTGGAGCCCAGCTCTTCCATGCCTACCAGTGGTGTTCCGGTCCTACTTTTCTGCAAGGGGCAGCCAGGATGTGGTCTACAATCACTGCCGAAGCAGCGGGGTTGTTGGGCTGCAATGTCCTGGGGACCCCCATCTTGAACTAACAAGACGCTACTGCCTTTCACTGGAAGGACTGAGGCTGGGCGTCCTCTGGGGCTGGGTGGTAGAGGATCTGACTGCTGGCTGTAATGAGGATAGGGTGAGGCTGATGTTCTCGAGTGGTCACATTCACAACATGTTGGAGATGACCTTGTGGAATCAACACCCAGGTGAGGCGGGAAGATGGATGAAGACACCAGACCTTCCTAAGAAGCATCAGAGCATCCTTCCATCAGGGCATCCTTATCCTTGGTGGGAGCGGTTTTATTTTCCTTGTATTCTAAGTTTGCTACTCAAGAACAACAGGTGTTACTTGGTAGGTTTGAGAAGGCAGTTGGGGGGAACAAAAATTCTGGGAAACACGTGGTTTGTTCCTGTCACCCTGGCAGACTGCTTCTCTTTACCCACCCGTTGCTACCGTTTGTGTGCTCCAAGAGTACTTTGTGTCTAAGGGTATTTTGAGGATGGCCTGCATAAAAATGACCTGGGATGCTTGTGCTGGCTCCCAGGCCTGATCATAGACATATTGGGAGGGAATTTCTGGGAGTGAGCCTGGCTATTTGCATTCTAATGAGCTCTCTAGATGAGGCTGTTGCTGAACACATTTATTTGGCTGCCAGACATGGAATACCAGACCAATGACAGCTGGCCCTAAACAGAGGCTTTGGTTTGCCCATAGAATGTGTGGGGAGGCAAGGCCAGTGTTAGTCCCCCTGCTTACTAATGCCATCACGGCCAGGTCTGTTTTATCTTTTCAGTCCCCCATTCTTGGTGTGCCAGCTTTTGTCCTGAGGCTTGTTGCCTCGTGATTGCAAGATGGCTGCCACAGCTCCAGACAGACTCCAGGTTTAAGGCAGAAAAGGTGAGGAAGAGGAAAAAGAAGTGTGCTATCATCCAAAGTCCCCTTTAATCAGGGAAGCTGTCCCAGAAACAATTAGCTCCATACCCCACCGCACACTTTTGTGTAAATCTTGTTGCCTGGAATTAGGTTTCCTGGCCACTTTTAATAACAAGGGAGACTAGGAAAATGGGGAAGAACATTGAGATGATTGGTTTGGGCCAATTATGATTCATCCCCTGGAGCTGAAGACAAAAGCTGGAGTCTGTTAGGAAGTTAGAGGGGGGAGTGGTGACCCATAGTGTCTGCACACAGATGCCCGCTAAAATTAAAAGGTTGCCTTCCTAACACACAACAACAAAAGGCAGGATAGCAACTTCTGGACCTCTAAGATAGGAGAAGGGTTGTACAGGCACAGGGTTCCCCCTCCCTTCCAATCTCTGTTCTCACCCTGTGTGATGGTGAATACTGAGTGTCAACTTGATTGGATTGAAGGATGCAAAGTAATGTTCCTTGGTGTGTCTGTGTGGGTGTTGCCAAAGGAGATTAACATTTGAGTCAGTGAGGTGGGAAAGGAAGACCCCCCTGGGTGGGCACCATCTAATCAGCTGCCAGTGTGGTCAGAATAGAAGCAAGCAGAAGAATATGGAGAAACTAGACGGACCTAGCCTCCCAGCCTATGTCTTTCTCCCATGCTAGATGCTTCCCACCCTCGAACGTTGGACTCCAAGTTATTCAGCTTTGGGATTCTGACTGGCTTCCTTGCTCCTCAGCTTGCAGATGGCCTAATGTGGGACCTCAACTTGTGATCGTGTGAGTCAATACTCCTTAATAAACCTTTATATATACACTTTATGTAATAAACCCTTTATATATACACCTGTCCTATTAGTTCTGTCCCTCTAGAGAACCCTGACACACCTTAACTAACAACTTTCAATCAACAGCTGAAAAAAAAACCCAACAGTAGAACTTTAGTGATTATGAACCCTTTCTTTGGGGAAACATAAAGGCATAATGGAAAGTTAAATGGTCCAGTGTCTTCAGTACTAAATGAAAGCACGGGAAGGAAGCTGGTCATTGTGGGGTGCACAGGCACACTGACCAGTCATGCTTCCTAACAGGGTCCTCACCAGTTTGGAGGGGAATGTTCACAATGCCAGCATGACACACCTAGCAGGTGAGGGAGCAAGCAGGAAGCCACAGCAACAAACAGAAAAGGAACCCAGAGGAGCGACAGCAGGATGCATTTTCTTTGCATTACAGAGTGATGTGCAGTACCAAGTTTTCCACAAAGACTTCTCCTAGGAGGGCTTTCCGGGGAAACCTGAATGTGAATGGAATGTCAATTTCCTAAACTTCTGTATAGAAGCAAGTGACAAGAAACATCAGTGGGTGGTGTTTCCTATCACCAGTGATTCAAATTACTGTGTGGCTTCCTTCATCCCCTTCTCTCCTAATTCTACAAGCTTCACTTCATATCCAGTGGAACTTACATTTATTTGTAATCTCACTGCTTACACTCCACTGAACAATAAAAGTACAATAAACTTAATAAAAAGCCCAAGTGATTGGAAATTGCTCTGGGAATGGCAGTCCAGTATGAAAGCTATAAATTTACTTGTGTGCTCATGACAATGTCAGCTAATTTTTATGAAAAGCCTATCACAGAACATGGCACCAAAATGCTGCGATCATTCGCGTGTCAGCCATCAGGCTTCCCCTGATAACAAAATAGAAAATGCATCATAAAATGATGTTTCAAGTCACAAATTCATCTTGAAATGCTCACTCTATCCAGGAGCATTTCTTTTCTGACCCTGTCTTGCACCTGAACTTTGAATTAATCATTCCTTTTCTATAGTGTTACACAATACCCACTGGTACCATTGTGGGGGGAGAATCTGGAAAACAACCACCAGAAATATCATCCCATATGAGGAGCTTGATTGGGCAACATTAGTGAATCAAAGGTAGACATAATTAGTCCATGGAACAACAGCAGTCATCAAGGAGCCTAAAAACTTCATCTGAGCACCATTATCTTCGACAATACACTTTTAAATAAACCACTGGGGGCCCATTTCTCACTGCCCATGACCCAGTGGGAATACACAGTTGCTCAGTGGTCCCGTGGGATTATAAAGGATGAGAAACTGGGCTTCCTTTCTGTGTTCAGAAATATCCTTTTTGCCTAATCACTTATGATGATGGTTTCTAACCTGCTCTTCAACTTCCCAATATTTCTCATGTTCTACAAATCAAGTTGGTAAAAAAAATAAAAAATAAAAAAAAAACTTTGGCCAGATGATTGAAAGGAAAAATAGCCATCTTGAAGAAAAATGCTCTGTGTAAATGAGCAAGAGATCAGCAATGGTAATTTATCCCCCGGCCATGGCGAGTTTGTAAACTTTATGGCTGTGAGCTGAGGAGTGGAGCCCATCTGTCCTGACTTCGTGTGATTATAATCATCAATAGATAACACGGGAACATTTATGGTCACCCAGGGAGGAAGGGAAGGGCAGAGGGGAGAGGAGGGAGCTCAGAGCGAACCCAAAGATGCTCTCTCTGTGACTTCCCAACCGACCGGCCAATGCGTCGCAATCTCCCTGGCATCCGCCCCTGGGTCTAGCACCAAGTCAGGTCCATGGACATCTCTGGAGTCATCTGTGGCCAAAAGTGGAGAAGGGCAGGCTCTCAGGGTAAGCTCCTGATGGGCGGTGGCCTAACCTGAGGGCTCCAGGGGCCGATGGCTCCAGGGGATGGGAGTGCCGGTGGAGTGGGGAAAGACTTCAGGGGTCCAGGAGCCCAGTGACCCTCTTCGTTTGGGAGCGCTTGACGGTGCAGGTTCTGCAGACACCTGCTGGGGCCCAGCCCCCAGAGGCTGCAGGATTGGCTGGCTCTGGATTGGCTTCCGGTCCTCCTTTGGGAAAAGGGCTATGTCTGGAGCCAAACAGAACCACAACTCCCCAACACAAGGTCGCAGGCAGGGCTCTAGACGGTGAGCCAGACTGTCTAGGGGCTGTTGGGAAGTTGCCAGGGTTGGGACCGGGAGCTTTCATGTTTCTCTGGGAATCTGGATCTACCAGGGCTGGCCTCGGTTCTGCCGAGTGCAGGGGTGCTGGAGACAATGGCTGCTAGACCACACGCGGCCTGTGTGTTGGCTTGTGTCTTCGGTGCAGCCCACACTATGCCATGAGCTGCTCTGCCCCACCCCCCCCACTATCCTGAGGGTACTCCCATCCTGAGGGTGCTCCCCCAGCAGCCCTGCCCCGGCACTAAACTCCTGCTTACTCTTCACAGCTGAACTAAAGTGTGCTTCCTATAGCAAGCTGCCCTGGATACTTCCAGTAAAACAGATCTGTCTACCGTGTCTGCACAGCCTCGATTGTATCAGATGACAGTTACTGGAGTCCTCTCCTGCCTCCCATCTAGGCTGTGGGCAACCTGGACCAAGTGCCCACCGCTGAGCATCATTGCGGGTTCTGTTCCCAGCCCAGTGCCTGCCACTGTGCTGTCCTCAGTACACACTTTTCACAGGATATTGAAATGCAACTTACCATTGTGGCGTGTTTTTAAAAACAAAAAATGGGGATCTTTATTTCTCCTAGAAAACAGCATGCAGCTTACAATTTGAATCAGGAGCGTATCATGTACAATCAGCTAAAAAACCTTGGTGTTTATTTTTCCAGAAATGCACTAACATCACACAAATAAAATTAAAGCCACTTTAATAAAGACTGAAAGTTAATACTAAATGAATCAAGTGCTAGTGCTTAGCAATACAGCAATTTTTTTCCCATTTAGAGAGTGTTTAATACTTAAGGGTTGGTGCCTCCGTATGATTAATTACCAGGATATGCAGCAGACTCGAGTCTTATGAAGGTCCATTTATTGCAAGTTAGGTTGCAAGAGGATCCTCCCTGTAACATCACCAACTGCAGTGTTTTCTAATTCCTGTTGGAAATATGGCTTACCTTTCCCTGCTAAATTTAACTCAGTCAAAGGAGGAAATGCAGCTTCCGCTGTCTTCTCCAAAACCATTGACTTAACAAGCTTTGCATTATTTCATCAGTACAAGATCACATTATTATCACAAACTAGATGCATTGTATATTGATTTGTTTTGTCTTCTAGGCTTCAGAATTTTGCAAGTCTTAATTTTAACCCGGTAAAGTCCACTTTGGTCTTTTGTGTATAAAATTAGGAGGCTGAGGCGGGCGGATCACAAGGTCAGGAGATCGAGACCTTCCTGGCTAACACGGTGAAACCTCGTCTCTACTAAAAATACAAAAAATTAGCCGGGTGTGGTGGCGGGCACCTGTGGTCCCAGCTACTCGGGAGGCTGAGGCAGGAGAATGGCGTGGGCCTGGGAGGCGGAGCTTGCAGTGAGCCAAGATCGCGCCACTGCACTCCAGCCTGGGCAACAGAGCGAGACTCCGTCTCAAAAAAAAAAAAAAAAAAAAAAAATAGACATTGAGCTGTAATCATTATAAAAGGAACATATAGAGAGATGAAGAACTGATTTATAATCCATTCTTATGTAATTAAGAGACAGCTTTTGATTTCAATGAAATGACAATTGCATAATGGATTTTGAAAGCAAGATAAATGTGAAATGAAGAGGAAGTGACATTTATGAGGTACACAGGGAGAAACGCAGTGAGATTTATTTTTCCAGCGATGAAACATCATCCAATCACGATATTCACTCTTATGGTTACAATTTGCCAAATGATCTCAAATCTTGTTAATTAAAAAAAGGTGGGAGGGTGACATGGCTAAAAACAGAAGAGAAGCCTTTTGTGCTTTGAAATGGAAAGATGCCTGCTGATTTTCTCAGGGCCAACTCACCTAGAGAAAAGGACTTGATCAGAAGTATTTAACCAGTGAGTATTTCTCATTGATCGATTGTACTTGTATATACCTCTAGTTATTAAAACTTGATTTATAATAGACCATCAAAATATTTGAATTTCCCTTTTGTTAAAGTTTCTTGTTCTCAGTACTCAGTTTCTAAAAACTGAAAAAAAATAATGAACTGGTATAAAGTTATATGATTTTTTTTTTCAGGACCAGTGTAGTTAAGGGAGTCACTCTGCTTCTTACCCAACACTTGGCTCGAGTTTTTAAAATTAAGGGTTTTTATCTTGCCCACAATAAGTATAAGGGTGAGGATGAGAATGGAGACATCTATTTTGGCTCCAAGCCAGCCCAGATTGGCCAAGAGACAAGTTTCCTATAATTTGAAGATCTGCAGTAAAAAATGAACCTATTGTTTTTGCCAGCCTTTATTTAGCTGTTTGCAATAAAAAAAGTTTCTATATTGCTTTAAAGAAAGCCATTCTTATAACTTTCAATTCCACAAGACAGAAAAGATAGTCATGGCGAATGAATGTACACGGTTTCTATATGAGATTTCTGCTTTGGTAGTTCCAATATCCCATAGCTGTGTTGATAAAACTAGGATTGCTTGTCTCCTAGAATCTAATGCCCACCTTTTAAAAATAAAAAATGCAGCAGAACTCACTGTGATAAAACTAGATAAAAATGTAAGTGATGTTTTGCACCTAGTTCCATCGTAGGAGTTGTCTTCTACCTTGTTTTTAACAGAGTTGATGAGAATTAATCTCTGAGTTGAGTAAAAATCAAGGCATAACAAGCAAAATTAAAAACAACCTCATTTTAATGTAGGACACATGAACGCATTAGTAGGTCAATGCTTAGACCTATTTGTCTTTTGACTTACAGATATAAATGGAGGACTTGGGACACACCTAACAGGTATGGTGACAAAGACTGCTATCTGTCCTCCAATACCCTTTGCCAACTCTTTTCCCAGTGATGAAATTTTTTTTTTTTTTGAAACAGAGTCTCTCTCTGTTGCCCAGGTTGGAGTGCAGTGGCGTGATCTCGGCTCACTGCAAGCTCCGCCTCCCAGGTTCACACCATTCCCCTGCCTCAGCCTCTCGAGTAGCTGGGACTACAGGCGCCTGCCACCACGCCTGACTAATTTTTGTGTTTTTTAGTAGAGACAGGGTTTCACCATGTTAGCCAGGATGGTCTCGATCTCCTGACCTCATGATCAGCCTGCCTCGGCCTCCTAAAGTGCTGGAGTGATGAGATTTTTAGGAGCATTTGAGTGCCTAGACAGAAGGTTACATTTTCATCTGCCCTTGCAACTTGCTGAGGCCATGTTGTTAAGTTCCAACTGATTGGATGCAAATGATTTCCTGTTGTAACTATAAGAGAGAGGTTAGGTTCTAGCTGCTAGTTGCCATAGGTGCATGGTGAGCAGGCATCTTGGACCGGTTAAGAGGGCAGACCTCAGGTGGATTAGTGATTGCTACTACCTATGCAGCACTTCCTGTCTGCCAGGCACTGCTCAGTCAGAGTGCTTTACACCTGAGATCTCACAGCTTTATGAAGCTGGCACTACTATTATGTCCATGTTACAGATGAGGAAACTGAGGCACAGAGTAAATGGCAGAGTACAGACTTTCATCCAGGCAGCCTGGCTTCAGAGCCTATGCTCTTAATTGCTGTACAATATGGCCTCTAGAGATGGAAGGGACCAGAGAGAAGGGCCTGGGTCCCTGTACCACGAGACCACCACATTCACCCTGCACCACCTCACCTGGACTGTTATTTTATTTATCTCTTAAAGCAGCCAAACCCTTATCCTAACAAATGAAGGGACAATGGACAGTGTACATAATTTGATTATTTCATCAGTTAGGCAAATGCGGTCTAAATGTTGACTTGAAATGACCAGGCAGGGAACCTACAACTCAGAATAAGTTAGGCCACAACCAAGATCTGAACCCTAACCTAGAAGCTCTGACATGCCAGAAAATACATTTACTGTTGCTTAATTCAACCCTCAAAAGCCAGGGTCTCATTAGAAGGAAAACTGTGCTCCCCTTGAGAAAAAAGGTTGCCTGTCAAATCATTTTTCCAGAATTTATTTTTTATCTTTTTTCCTAATATAAAGTAATGAGTTCCATCTGTACTTCATAGAAGAAAAACCCCTCTTCTGGTAAAGGTACTATAAAGGTTACTTCTTTGTGGGAAGGTAAAGCAGATTAAAGCAATACTCAGGGTTCACATTATCATGACTGCTAATATGGTGCAGAACTATTTACTTTCATTACATTTATTTTATTGAAAACCTTTTTTTCATGTAGTTAGTAATTGCTTCATTCTTTAATTTGCTTAATTTTCTATTTGCTTTATACTCCAAATATTTGCCGGGGGTATAAAACTTCTCTTAGCACAGTCACATGTCAGGCGATTAATCATTTCCATTTGTTAATGGTAGGCATCCTTCTCAGAGTCCTCTCCTCTCTTGCTTCAGTTTTCTAGTAACGCTCTAGGAAAAGGTCTCTGTGAGACAAGCTTTTGAGACCTTGCATACCTGAAAATGTTGATTCTGCACTCACACCTGACAACAACGCCTCACACTTCGTTGGGTGTAGAAGTCTAGATGGTAAATGATCTTGCTTTAGAATTTTGAGGCCCTGCTCCATGGTCGCCTTGCTTCCCGTGTTCCTGGGGAGAACCCTCATTCTTTTTTCTTTTTTGGTATGTGACTTATATCCTCCTCATCATTGCAGAAAACATTTAGAATCTCCCTTTTATTCCTGGTGTCCTAAAATCTTACAATAATGTGCTTCAGTGTGAGACTATTTATTTTCATTGGACTGTAAATTTGGTGAGCTTAAATCTAGTGACCAATGGCCTTTAGCTCTAAGGACATTTTTAGAAAACAATATTTCTTCATTATCTCCTACTCATCTGCTTTGCTTTCTCTTCGCAACACTCCTACCATTCAAATATTAGGCCCCCTTGATTAATCCTCTTAAGCTTCTTATCTTTTTTCCTCCTATTTTTCATCTCTTTAACATTTTGTCCTACTTTCTTGGAGATTTCCTCAATTTTACCTTCTAAATCTCCTATTGCATTAAAAAGCATCTTTTACTATGTTTTTCATTTGTGAGAACTCTTTAGTTTCTGAATATTCCCTTTTTTAAAAAAAAAAGTCTTAAATTCTTGTTTCATGAATGCAAAAGGCTCTCATCTCTGAGAATATTAATTGAATATTTATTTGACATTTTCTTCTGTTCACTTCATTGTGTCTGTTTCCTGAAAGTTCTTTGTCTCACACTGTTCATTTATTTTGACCTCAGTCTTTCAGATTAATGGCTTTTCTCAAATACATGGAGACTGTTAGCTGTTGGGTCCAAGGCGCTACACAATTTCCTAGAAATGTAGGCTTCTTGACTGGTAGCCTTGCCATCCAGTATTCAGGCAACACTGATGCCATATGGTGGGGCGTAATTCAGCTCAGAGAGTCTCTTCTGGGTGGGCCAATTTCTTCAGAGGAAAATTCCCCAAATGCTTATCTGGAGGCTGTAAGTTCTTAGAGCTGAGAGGAGAAGCAAACTAGGAATCTCAGCATTCAGTACTAAGACTCTCAATTTCCTGCTTTCAATATGGCACCTCACTTTGACCTTCCAGGTGACCACCTGACCACCAGGTGGCCTGGTGTCCCCAAGTCTAGACAGTTTCAGGTTCAGCCTCCTAGGGAACAATCTTCTGTGTGTCTTCTGCCAAGGTTGGGGTGGGGGACAGTTGCTGGGCAGCCTGGTTGTGGGAGGAGCATTTGGAGTCTAAGGCCCTTTATTATTTATTATTATTTTATTATTTTAAGGACTCTTTATATAGGTTTCCAATTGCTTCTGGTTTTCCAATCATTGTACTGATGCCTGCAGAGGTACCAAGTACCTCCAAATCTCAGCCTTTCTGGAGTTTTGTAGCATAAATTGACTTCGTTATTATTAGGAAGGTAGTTTCAGCTGTTTGGACTATTCTCGGTATATACACTCATCCATCTGCTTTCTAGCACCCAAAACTTGGTGTCTTTTCTTGTTGACTGTCATCCCCTATCCTGTTGCAATGTCCTTATGAGTTTATGACTTTTTCTAATTCCATTACTATCATTTTAGTGGCATTTCAGGAAGAAATGGAGATAAACAAGTGTGTTTCATCCACCATAGTTAACTGGAAGTCCAGTTTTTACTCTTCATATTTACTTTAAAAATCATTATTTTTAGTGGTGAAAAATGATGAAGACAAATTATTTTAGAAAAAAGTAAATTATCTCTGTAAGGCAGAGAGGATATTATGAGGTTCAATTCTAATTTTGTCTTTTTTCTTTTTCACTATAGTTAATGGCAATGAAGTTCCCGTGACCAAGAGACCATCCTCCTCCAGCATTGCTCATCCTAGAGAGATATTTCTATCGGTTTATCAGTGTCTTCTTTGATATTTCCATCTGCCCTTATTTGGCTTCATTTTCTTTTAACCAGAGTAACCCTTGATCATCAAGACAGAATCTCAAAAGAATAGGTGTGTTTACTCACAACTCTGACTTAAGCTGTTTCATTGTACATTTTCTTTCCAGGACTGGTAACACGGTTTGGGCCAAATGCTCTCATAGGCTTAGGTAATTCTTTATTCAGGAGTTTCCAGGACTTGAAGAACTTGTGGCATGTACAATCACTTTCCAGAAACATTCGAGGCTGTTCCTTTTATTCAGGTGATCAACTAGAGACAAAGGAACACCGTTCCTACGTGTTGTCACATCCGCTTGTTGGGTAAGCCAGTCACTCCCTGGGGTCGGATGGCCCTCAGCAGCCGCTTCTTACAGCTGCCTTTAAACAACAGGGAACAACGCACCTTCATTTAGAAAATACACAACTTTCCTTGACTAACTTCATTTTCCCAGATATGCCCACTCAGGCTCACTTTATTCCAACATCTGTTTTATGCTAGGAAAGAGCCCCATACACTTCCACAAAGATGTGAGCACAGCGCTGAGAACTGGGGTCCCTCCAGGTAGGAGCCAAGCATGAGGTGCTTCAGAAATGGAATTCTTCATTTGGATAACCTGGTAGAAAGCCAATCTGTCTTTCAGAAAGGGAGTCAAGCCTCGTTCTGACTCCTTCTCACCCAGGGAAGAAGTATTTCTCTCTAAACAGCATGGCTTAATCACTGGGCAGATGAGGATGTCCTCTTCCTCCAGGAGTCCCTGCTCCTTCTTTGCCGGATGTGCAGTCCCACAGTCTATGGTGGCTGACTCTCTGCAGCAGAGAGGAGGCTCGGCACACTCAGAGCAGCTGCAAAGAGGGAACACGGGAGGGAAGCCATCATTCTTCATGTCCCTCATCATTCCAAAGTGTTATAAATAACTTCCTTATCACTCCTGACACGTGGAAAGGCATGCAGAATGGACTTCCACACAACATTTGTACACAACAAAGTTAATGTAAGACACGACCCACTTCCTCTCACCATAGAAATGTCAGAAAACAGGAAGTTGGGTATATACATGTGACTTATGTCATTTGTGGAACTGTGGCTTGGGCTTCTCCAGTGCTCCAAACTTCTTAGCTTACTCTGTCATCTAAGATTTACAGTGAAAAAGACCGGATCTCCTATTCCAAGGATGCTGGGTAATGGGTAATTTGTCATTCCACCTCATCTTTTCTTTTCTTTTCTTTTCTTTTTTTTTTTTTTTAAGATGTCTCACTCTGTCACCCAGGCTGGAGTGTAGTGGCACAATTTCAGGTCACTGCAACCTCTGCCTCCTGGGTTCATGCTATTCTCCTGTCTCAGCCTCCCAAGTAGCTGGGACTACAGGCGTGCACCACCACACCCAGCTATTTTTTGTATTTTTAGTGGAGTTGGAGTTTTGCCATGTTAGCCAGGCTGGTCTTAAACTCCCGGCCTCAAGTGATCCGCCTGCCTCAGCCTCCAAAAGTGCTGGGATTACAGGCGTGAGCCACCGCGCCTGGCCACCTCACCTCATCTTGAAGGATTCTTGGGTGTCTGCGTCACTGCAGGTCACCTCTTGAGCTGACTCCACTCCCACCAAGTTCTTGAGTGCTCCCCTTCCCATCACCCTCACTCCCTGCAGGATAACTCGTCCGTCCTTCATTTCCCCAGAGTTCTTTAACCCAAGGCTGTGTGTGTAACCAGCTTTAGTGAAGGTTTTGGGGAAACAGAGATTCTAAGCCACTGTAGTACTGGATGCAATTTCGTATGGGCTCCTGGCCTCATCATTCTCAGGATCCATCTGACATCCCCCCCAACATGGGGACTGTGTTGCTGTCTGGGCCTCCCCATAGGCACTGTTTGCTACTGTATTTTGGCCCTTCTCCGCTGGTCACAGCCCCACGGTATGACCCTGTTCTTTCCTTACTGCCCATTCTCCCACCCCAGTCTTGGCCACTCCCCAGCTGCTGCCAGTTGGGTTGGCAGAACGGATAAGCTCTTTGTTTTCCTTTCTCTTTCCTGACCGTATCCTGCAGCCTCTTCTCTCTCAACCAAGAGGCCGGGCAGGGTCTTTTTCTAACCAGCAGGACCAGCCAGCCCAGACCTGAGTTGTGTCCTTCCCTAGAAGTCAGGCGTTAAGGCAGGCAGTGTTTGCTTTAAAAAGAAATTGTATTTTCTTCTCAGCACCTTCATTTCATACAAGGAGAAAATGTTTCTGGAATTGTCAGTGATAGCGTCTCCCAGAGCATGTAGGTTCTCCAGCGATGGCTTTTCCTTTTGCAGAACATGTTACAATCCCATTCTGTGCACGTGCTAGAGAGCATCAAAGCCCATTTTGACCCTGCCGTGGCCCTGACAATTTAGCACTTCTGGACTGGAGTGGCTGCTGTGGGCTCTCGGAGAAGCTATAGGATGATGAGGCTTTATCGAAAGCAGCTTTGTTTTTCCCTTTTTAAGGAAAGAGTGTGATGTTGCTTCTATCGATTGGGCAACTGGCAGCCGGTGTTCGGAGATGACCTTGAAAACATGTGCTAAGAGGCAAGGGCGCCGACAGGCAGAGGAGGCTCCGACAGGCCGGCTAAGAGCTGGGAGCCGCTTCACTCCGCCAGCTTTTCGGGACCACGATGCTTTCCAGGAGCCACGGGGCTGTAGGAAGGACCTCATGATTCCAGTTTGTGCAAAACTGTTCTCCCTTTCCAGAGAGCTTCCCCGGTGCCGGGCCGCATGGTTAGCTCTTGCACTCTTTGGTAGCCCCTCCTGCAGCCCAGTGCCTCCAAGGAAGCTTCCTCCCCCAGCATCATTTCTTCTATGCAATGGCCCTACCAGTTGGGCACCATTAGGATAACACCCATTTTTATAGATGGGAAAACAGGCAGGATACGTCACTTGTTGAAGGCCACACAAATAGTAAATGACAGGTGTGGGAATTGAAGAGGGCTCCAGGTATGTACTGTGCTGGTTTCAAGGCCCTCTCCACACGGGAGACTGTCTCATTTGCCACCCCTTATAAGAAATTCATGATGGACCACGAGGGTTTATCAGGCTCCACTGTGTGTCCACTTGCATTCAAACCAGGCTATGTTTATGGTTTGGTTTTCAGATATGCTCGACTTTGGCAGGACAGATATTAAGAGAAATAATGCGTCTCCTGGGAAAATGATAGGGCAGGAAATCTACACCAACCCCATGGAAAGCAGGTAGCTTCATTATTCGCTTAAAACACTCTGACTTTTTCCCCTGTGTTGCACTTATCACTTATCTCAATTTTTCCCCCCCTGAGAAGGAGTCTCGCTTAGTTGCCAGGCTGGAGTGCAATAGTGCGATCTCAACTCACTGCAACTTCTGCCTCCTGGGTTCAAGTGATTCTCTTGACTCAGCCTCCTGAGTAGCTGGGATTACAGGCGCCCACCACCACGCCCAGCTAATTTTTGTATTTTTAGTAGAGATGGGGTTTCACCAGGTTGGCCAGGCTGGTCTCGAACTCCTGACCTCAGGTGATCCGCCTGCCTCAGCCTCCCAAAGTGCTGGGATTACAGCTGTCAGCCACTGCGCCTGGCCACACTTATCTCAATGTATTCATAGCATGTATTTGCTTTTTTATTTTTTTCTCTATTCCCCACTAGATTACAGGTTCCTTGAGGACAGGGAACAGGTCTATTTTTCCCCCCACTGGTGGTAGTGGCATATAAATGATACAGTGTAATTCTGGTTGAATGAATAAGCAAATTAGTTTAAAAGACATTAAAATTTATGTATTTATATTTAAAGATGTATCTTCCTAGTCTTAGATCCTTGCTTTCACAATGTTTAGGCCCAAAATGTGACTTGGTTCTATCGAACCTGATCAATGCCTATTGAGATGGTCCCATCCAAGATGCTTCTGGTCTTGTTTCTGAAAAGCATATGAAGCACAAAATACAGTTACTGAATTTGATAATTTAAAAAAATCTATATCTAGTTCTTTATTACTAAATAGCTTTTACTAATTTTTATTTTTTATTGATGACGTTTCCCTTAGGTTTAATTATAGGATGTAATTTTTATTCCAATGAACTTTGAAATGAAAACAAATCTATATTGACTAACAGTTAAGCATTAAATCTTTCTCCCTGCTCAGAGTTTCTAAGCAGAACACAGCCATAGAAACTTGGTCAGTGAAGCAGAAGAAAGGTGCTCTTTGATGAGCAATTAAAAAGTCACAAAAAGAAATAAAACTTTTAGCATCAGGGGACTTTGAAGAACTGATTTCTGTTTACAACAGAAATTACGAGGTCAAATGTCATGTAGGCTATGGACACTTGTGACTCTAACCTGAGACAGCGTATTCTTCCTAGAAACAATGTCCATGTGTATTCGTTGGGCTTATTCATGGCAAGTGACAGAAACTCAACTGAAGTCCAAAGAAATTAGTGGGTTCATGGGATTGAAAATCCTAGCTCTGCACAGCTAGATCCAGGGGTCAAAGAACATTCTAGGTCTTCTCTGTCTCTCTCTCCTCTAAGTTGCTGCCTGGCTGGCCTCATTCTGCATAAAACTTCTTCCACACGGCTTGCCAGGTACCACGGCAGCTCCAGACTCCCATGGGTGGCCCCTAGGGCTTTGATGCCAGAGGAAAAGAGAGAGAGAAAAAGCGCGATGGTCTCAGCATCTGTGTGTCAGCTCTCTGGGAAGCCTTTCATTGACCCCACATGGGAAAGAGGTCGACATCTGAACCAGTGACTGGGGCCAGGGGGTGGGCAGACCCGTGTCTCATGCCTATCCCATGGTGGGGATGAGGGAATGCTTATGAATGGTGCCAAAGGGAAAATGCAGGAAAAACTCAGGTGAAGGTGCACGGATGCAGAGCAGGCAAAACAAACCATTGCCCACTTCACCCAGCTTAGAACAAAAAAGAAAAAAAGGAAGAGGCACACTAGATACGGTTCCTGTGAGATAGAAAGGGCTCAGGCATTCCTTCCAATTGTATAGTAGGAGAAATGAATGAATGCCTGCATTTTAAAGTATCTGGCAAGATTTTATGGCATATTTCAATGTTATTTAAATAACTTGGATACAAATTAATTCTGTTCTCTAAACTACTGAAAATAACTTAATGATTTATTTTCTCACTATATGCTATGAAAATATTTAGTAAATAATATATTCTAATTCATTGTCCTGTTTTAGTTATTTAAGAGCTTCTCTCATTCATATCAATTTATTAAGACCTAGCCATGATTCTAGTGTTTTCTTTAACTCTTAATTTTGCTCTTCACAAGTTTTTATTTGCTTATTCAATGAATCAATTAATCAATATTTGTTGAGTCATAACTGTCATCAGGTATTATTATATTGTAATCTGAAGGAATTCAATGATGCAATGTACAGAGAGACAAACTTATAATCTAACCATATGATCAATAATCAAACTACTTATAGGGCAATGATTAGTCAAAACATGGCCCACAGGCAAGCATGCATGATGGCGCCAATCACTCCTATGGCAACTGGGGCAGGATACAGCCAGAATCTTCTGGATGTCTCATGAAAAGTGTCTCAGAACAGTCTTTCAGGGTAAAGGAGGAAGCTTTTTCTCCATCTGGCTCCCACTGGCCAAAGGTGGCCTGAGAGTGTGACCTCCCCACTCTCTTGGGGGGTGCACTATGCAGCTTCTCTTGGGCATCCTGGGGCAGGAAGCCAGAGGTGCTCGGTGCAGACCAGTGGAGATGCTGCCACCAAAGTCTGCATGCCCCTGGAGGAGGCAGCGGTGGCCGGAGGGGGCAGCGGTGGCCGGAGGGGGCAGCCGTGGCTGGAGGGGGCAGGCTGAGGGAACATGCTGGGGACACAGAGGGGCCTGGTTCAGGAGGAGGTGGGAATGGACAGGTGGGAGGTATGGCCCAAGGTCTACTGACAGGTGACCACATGTGGGCCAGAAACCAGTTCCCTGCACTGTCTAGTGGCCTTGCCTCCCACAATGCAGCCAAGCTCTGCTGACAAGGAAGTAATTGCCATAAAATCACAGGAGCTGCCTGTTTGGATGCTGCTTATGCCAACAGACCTCTTCATGCCGCTTAATTTCACACCGGCTATATTCTCTTGAGTGATATGTGTATGGAAGAAATTAACATAGTAAGTACAAACATTAGCAAATAACCAGTACGAAGAGATCTCACTCTAACGAAAGGTCTAGGCAAAGAGCAGGCGTTCTGTTTTCTAAGAAAACCGGGAAAACCATTGTTGGTAGCTGTTGTAGTTGGTAAAACTTTGTACAATCTTCAGAAGTATAAGGTGCTTGCAGAAGAACACAAATAAATGCAGCTCTTGAGAAACATCTGAGTAAAGGGCTGACCTCCGAAATCAGGGGGAGCCCTTTTTTAGCAGTTTGATTGCACTTAGCTAGCAAGCCTTCTTGCAGACAGGGAGTCAGAGCTCAGGCTAGGCTGAGAGGAGTGAGGTCCTCTCCTGGGGCACACACTTTATTTATTAATTTATTTGAGACAGAGTCTTGCTCTATCACCCAGGCTGGAATGCAGTGGTGTGATCTCGGCTCACCACAACCTCCGTCTCCCAGGTTCAAGCAATTCTCCCGCCTCAGCCTCCCAAGTAGCTGGGATTACAGGCACGTGCCACCACGCCCGGTTAATTTTTGTATTTTTAGTAGAGACGGGGTTTTGCCATATTGGCCAGGCTGGTCTCCTGATCTCAGGTGATCCGCCCGCCTCGGCCTCCCAAAGTGTTGGGAATACCGGCGTGAGCCACCGTGCCTGGCCGGGGCACAAACTTTAAAGAGCTCCAAAAAACTCGGCAATCAAGACTTACAATACTTTAATATATATAATATTAAAAATAAAAATTAATGCAAAAAATCTACTATGCATGAAACATCAATTTTGTTTTCTAAATAAAGGGGGTGGCATCGTTGATACTTCCTCTTGCCTGAAGTTCCAGTAGGGTTTGACACAACACACTAAGCTGCATTCATTTTGATTTTTAAAAATATTATGTACTGATGATTGAGTTTCTTGGCATTCCCTAAAAGTCTGTATCCAAGGTGAGAACCTCCCTCTCCTCACTCTAGTACCCACCTGCCTGGGAAAATTACCAGGAAATTTCTAGACCAGTAATGGATACGGCCGGTTGGCCCCCTACTTCCACACGTTCCATCCAGTTTCGCCTCTCAACCAACAGAGGTTTTGTGATTCTGTTGCCAAAATAGGCAAGGGACAGAAGTCCCAGGAAGCACAGCTGACCCTGGGGTGGCAAGTGGTGCGCTGTCCGGCACCTGCCAGGCCGCCTTGTCTCCATGAGGAGATGGTGCGGAGGTGGGTCAGGGCTTTGCGGGTGCGCTCGAGCGTCCTGCGAACTGGGAGTCGGCCTTCCATGGGCTCAGGGCACAAGCCCAGCAGGGAGGCCACGGTCAGGGCAGTAAATGGTTAAAAGTATCTCTTCAACGGAGAGACGATGCCGAAGGAGTGACGTCAAGGGGAAGCCGGCTGAAGCGCGGGCATGATTGAAAAATGAGGATTCCCCGCGTGAGGGATGCGCGCTTAGCAAAGGGCAGCCTGTTCTGGCCAGCGCGCCTCCCGCATGAGGAATGGGTCATCTTTCACCTTCCTGCCTGGGAGGACGCAGCCAGCGCGCGGCCTGGCTCCCAGGCTCACCCCGGCAATGAATTTGCTGCTTCTTAATGTAAAACCGGCCTTTTCTGGTCATTGTGCTATTTTATTTACGGCCTGTCTTTGGGGGGCTCTCGATCAATAGATTTAGTCCCACAGTATATTTCTTCCTTTCAGTTGTTCTTGGTTCTATTTTTAAATTACACGGGGCTGCTAATGATTGTGCTGCTTGCCCTTGAGTGAACCTGGGCTTTGCCTGCCAGGAGGCCGGGTTTTAAAGGCGTCGTGGCTGCAGATTAACACCAGCCTCCCAGATGCGCCTGTTTCTGGGAGATGAGGGTGCTTGATGCAGGCTGGCAGTGGGTGGGCAGTGCGGAGGGGTGCCATGTTCCTGGGGGCTGGCCTTCTGTCTTGGGCCCTCCAAGACCGTCTCGGGAGTCAGAGCTGAGTTTGAACAGTTAGAAAGACTGAGGCCACGATGCGGAGGCCCTTTGGTCCACTTGCCTGCTGCCCTGGGCTGTGTCTTCCCTGACGTGGTCAGGACAGACTCGTAAGAATCTCCAACACAGCATCCCTCGGGGGTGGGGGGCATGCCCTGGTGAGGCCGATGAACATTGCCTTGCAAGGGGCAAGCCAGAGCCTGGTGCGGGAGTGGGAAGGGGTGTTATGGTAACAACTGCTTATTGATCCCCAGGGGCCACAGCCAGGGGTCATGATTTCCGCCTAATTTGAGCACAGACAACCTAGTGTGGCAACAGTATAGATGCTGATTTGTGTGATTCGATTAAATTATTGCTAGCATTTTCATGCAAATGAAGATAAGTTCTTTTGGCACGTGAATTGTGCGTTTAATAAAAGCTGCAGATTTTGGGCTGCCAACAGAATGTGTTAACTTGGGTTTCTGGGAGTGATCCTGGAGCCCTACCCTTCTAAGAGCTTCCCCCGACTGGAGCCGGGTAATTCCCACTGATTCAGTAATTCATGGGCAAGGTATTCTCACACCTCCCCTTCATTTTCCTCTCAGTATTCCACAGAGCAGCCTTATCTCCACCTATCAATTACTGCAGTATTAATTTATTTCCCTGTATCTCTCTCCCTGTGCGTGGTGGGGGCACGCTCACTTAAAATATATATATATATTTTCCCCCTTGCTGGAGGCTCTCGTGAAACAAGGCTAATATTCGGCACTTGGGATTTAAGCCGCTGCATTTCACAAAGTTTGGATATATTAACGAACAAAAATAAGAGTGCGGAGAACCTGGAAAATTAGCAGCCAGCAGACAGCGTGCAAACAGGAAACTGTCTGATTATGCGCATGGGTGCAAAATTAGTAAAAGAATTTGAAATTGTCTCGTGCTCGGAGATTCTATTGTTTTCAAAGAATAATTCCATCTATTTTAACATTTTCGACTGTAATTCCGTGGGTAACCGCTCTTCCTTTGATTGTGAGCGATGGTAATTGAAAGGTGTGGCTTGGCGTCTGTTTTGGCAGTTAGTTAGACTCAGATCTTTTGTTGACGAGCTCAAAGTGCTGGCTTTCCTGGCCAGCCTCCCTCAGTGTTTCTGTTTTGGTGATGTGATGACAGACTTACAGTGTGTTTCCTTGTGTGTATGGTAACAGATGTTTATGTGAATAACAGACTTTTTTATGAAGGCATACACTTTATAGCCAAATACTAATTAAAAATAATTGCATGTAAGCATTTTTGTTTATTCCCCGTTGTGCATCTTTAATCATTTGAAATCACCTGCAGTTGAAAATTGAGTCAAAGATTTGATACTGCAATTATAAGAGGCCATCTGACTATATATTAGGTAGAAATAGCAACATATTTGAGAAAAAAATATTAAACGAGCTGAGTGCCAGGTCATTCTGAAGTCTCTTGTATATCGGGTCAAAATACTAATACATTACTTTGTTAAACTAATAGGATTTTAAGGCATCATTCAGCCACCAAAACAACTGCTTCATGAATAATATCCTATACCTGACACATTTTGTGCACTAACAAGCTCATTACAAGTGGGTTTTAATTAGAGGCGTAACAGATGGTTCCCAATAAATATGGGCAGCGGCGACTCCTTGGCTTTTTGTTTTTTCCTTTCCAAGACAAAAATTGCAGGTAATTGAGAGACTCAGAACCTTAGTTTGGGTTTAATAGTATGTGTTCAATTAAAACAAAGTGCCAAGTGCCAGGAATGTGACTCAGATAGTTGGACACTGTAAAACAAACAAGCCAGGGTTAAAAATGCCTTTCCTGTTTAGACGTGGGCTTCCAGATACCAAAGCAGGGACAAGCCACGCGCAGCCCGTGACTCACCACGGCTTTCTTCTCGGGGCTTTGTTTTTAAGCATTGCCTGTCAATGCATTATGAAGAATTAATAAGACATTTCAGAGTGTTCTTGAACTCCAGCACTGAACATTCTCGGTGCTGTGACATTTAACAAACACATTTAAGCAGAAAATAAAGGGACGGTTCTAAAAGCCACCGGTGCCTCTCTCGCAAGCATTTTAATACTATTTGGGGACATCAGAAGAGAAGGGGAACAGATAAACTGGGCAATGAGTTCCACTCTGAGAGTTTTCATTTTAAATGAACTAGATTTGACATTTGTGTTGTAGATGGGGTAAGGGATTTGGTAAATTTGCATAGGAAGAAGGCTTATGTTTTGAGACAAAATTTGTATGTTTTTTAAAAAGAAATGATTTGCCTTCGATGTGGAGAAAATTCTTACCTAAAAGGAAAACCTGAACACGCAAGAGAAATTTAGAAATCAATGTACAAGAATTTATAGAAAACATCATTTCATCATTTGAATATGCTATTTTTGTTTAAGGTAAGAGGAGTTGAGAGCCGTCTTCAGCTCTTAATGAATACTAGTGGCTGTGCGACCTTCCACCTTCCTCTGAATACACAGTTTTCGGAATGATGGCATTCTCTCCCCTGGCAGCAGGGCTTCTCACAGCAAATCGACAAAGGGTTGTTTAAAGAAAAGAAAGAGGTTGCAGTTTTTGGAGAGGCTTCTCCACAATTTCAGAATTAGAGATGTAGAGGATTGGACATGCTTTTCTCTTCCAAGGGCGTTTTCCCCCTGACTCCATCTCACCATTTCTCTGCTGTGTTTTTCAAGCGGCATTTCTTCTTGCACACACAGTGGAGTTGCGTTTCATGCTATGCCATTGCCTGAAAATAAGGCCACTTCAGGTATAAAATATTCCACCCATATTCCCTGGGGCAGATAGCTGACATGCAGCAGCTCTTCAGACGTGGAGCCACTAGGCCGGCAGACGTGGAGATAGTCACACATCTGCAGCATCGAGCTCCACAGCCAGAAATAGCATTAGTGAGAGTGTGAGGGTTTTAATTTCATTAAGAATTTTTTTGACAGCATGACACCCCAGAGTCTTGTTCCAGTTGTTTCTTATCATTTAAAGAGGGGAGGGCACTAAGGAGGTGGGAAATAAATCCCTAGGCTGGACTCGTAAATTTCATTTTTAAAGCCAAGAAGCACCACTTGATATTCATCCACTCAAAATGCACTTGCTTGAAAATTCCACGGACCTCCGTGGGAATGTTGAGCAGGCTGGGCAGGGCCGGGCGCTGCCCTGAAAGGAACGCGGGCACTGGAGGGCATGCTGCCCGGAGATGCCTGATTGATGCATGTCGCCACGGTGGCATGTTGACTAAGATGTACAGAAAGGCAGGGGATGTGTCATTCCGTGCGACTTCAGACTGAAAATAACCAAGGCTTCCATTCAACAGATGGAATGAAGAAGCGCCCGTCAATAAGGGCATGAGCGACACTGGAGCTGGCAGAACCAGCCGAGTTCCCATCAGTGTGCACCACGTTCTCTCGATGACGAGGTTGCATTTCAGCTGCCAATCCCCCCTCACTCGCAGATCATGCTCCCAGCGTCTGCTTAGGATTGTTGACAAAGACTACAATGCCAGTGCCTGACAGTTAACGACCAGTCCTTACAGCCGAGACAGGCTGCCCTGCCTCCAGTGACCAGGAGGCCAACAAAACAGCGCACGTTATTTCTTCCTCTCCAGATCGCGGAATCACAATGCCCCTAGGACCCGCAGTTGTCAAGGCCCCTGGGGCTCGGGGCTGTCACCCTTCATGCTTAACTAGTTCATGAGGACCGTAGTGAAGATTAATAGCTGCCACGGCCTTCGTTGTCATCAGTGCAGAGATGAAACCCAGCCGCACATTTGACAAGGCGAGTGGCCCGGTGACTAAAGAGCATTCGAGTGGAATTCGGGAGGCTTCGGACTTTTCCCAGCGTTAACCTTAGAAAATCATTTATTTCTTTTCAACACAACCCCGTCTTCTACTCTGTCCTACTGTCTAAAGTGGGACTAATTGTACTGGGTTTTCCAGCTGCTTTCAGAAGGCATCTGTGTTGAAAAACAAATGAATTAGAGAATGAATGAGAAGTTCTCCTTTTGCAGGGAGACTTTGGTCTATCCATGACTGGGCCAGAACCACAGTTCCTGGTACTGGGGTGGGCTTTTGAACCAAGTTCCAGGCTCTGGGTGTTTTAGGTTTTCCGACTAAGTCCAGACACCATGTCCATACGCTGCCAATCCCACGCTCTCATTCCAAGTGGGGAACCTTGCTTTCAGCTCAAAGACACCTCTCCAGAACGTAGCCCCGGCACGAACCTTCCTTCCAGCCCAGAGACAGCTCTCCAGGACACAGTCCCAGCATGTTCTGCAGAGAAGCCTCTGAGGTGGGGTCACACACGGGACGGTGGGGCTCGGGGACGGGTTCTAGGCAGACTTTTGAAAACAACCTTGCACAAAGGCCCTTTCATGATTTTATATTTCTGCTTGATTTCTATGAGATTTCCCATTTGTTTCCCCACAATACCGAGCCAAGAGCTCCGTCTAATTTATCTGCCCTACCAGCCAAGGGAAAAGGAAGTGCCGACAAATCCCTGAGTTTGAAAAGGATGTAGGATTATATCTGAGGAGGAGTTTGAAAAATGAAGTCTGAGTGGTTTATTTCATCAAGAAGTCATCTTGGGCTTATTCCATGCCCAAGCCCTGTGGCACAGAACAGGGTGATGAGCAGTGGGGTCCTGTGCCAGAACCAGCCTGTGCTCCAGGGTCACATGGCCGGTGCTCTCAGGCCACACTGCTGTTGTATGGACTTTATTTGCCTTTCATGCATTAAAATGTGCTTGGGTCCACTTTGGTACACGTGTGCACACATAACAAATCTACATAATATCCGAAATCCAGAAATGAATTAGAAGGCAGTTTAAGGTTTGCCTCATTTATATTCATTCATTCACTCATTCATTCATTTATTCACTCATTCATTCATTCACTCACTCATTCATTCCAAAAGGGAAGGCTCTCAACAAAATGAGTGGGGTGGGGGATCTCTCTGGAGCTGCCCAAACTCCCACCCACTTCTCTAACCTGAGCAAAGCACCAACTCATCCTTGAAAGTGGCTGCCTCACTTCAATTAAGTTTGAATTAATTCTTGCCGGTTTCCTTTACAAAACATCCAGGTTTTAATTGTTTCACCTAATTACTGGACTGCGACCCAGATTTAAGACCTGACACAGGTGATAGGAAATGATGGGTTCCCTTTGATTATTTTCATTTATTTTCTCAAGAGCGTTTTGGAGCAGAATCTTCTTCCTTTTTTGTTACTACTTACTTGCGTGTCTGACCTTGCAGACTCAGACTGGATGAAATTTCCTCAAATCAAATGTAATCTCTAAGTGCCTCTACCTTACATTTAGAATCAAATTCAGTTATAATTGTCCTCAAAGCCAGGCTACAATCGTGTGTGATCAAATGAGAAAAATCTGCGCTTAGATCCACGACTTTTATATCTACCCAAATTGTGCAGGGGGCTTAAGGAACAGAGACCTGCAAATTCAATGGATGCTAATTATAGTATTCATTTCTAGCTACATATTTGCATGCAAATATCAGCCTGTATAAATTTGGCATTGAAAGCACCCCAAGGCTCTAGTCTGGCAGATGGGTATTGGATCACAATGAAACTTAACAGTACCTGGGGGCTTTGGGGCCAAACAGAGGCTCTGAGCAACAGGAGAGCATCCATTTTCCCTCTTCTGAGATGACAGTGTGGGCTTTATACATTGTTCTGGCCAGAAAATATTTAAGAGGTGGTTTGGAAAAACACTTTGGGCTGATAGCCAATTTCCCTTAATGTTCTGCAGACAGTCTGTAGATCTTGGAAAGTAGGACATCTTTAAATCACTTTATTTTGTTTTATTTGAGGTTGAGGAGTATTGGCATAAGCTGGGAGGATAGCATCGCCGGCTCCCCGGCTTCTCGGGGACTCCGGTGGGAGGCAGGAGGCAGGTGCTGAAGGAGGGCAGCGTAAACCCTGGGATCAATTTCCCATCTTTTTTTTCCATGAGGAGTATCACAAAGCTTCCTGAGCCTTATCCTTTCTTACTTTGCAAAAGAAAGATACTCATCCAGAAAATAAGGTGAAATTAGTGCTTTTCAAAGACGGAGAGGTTTTTGAGAGACCATGGACAGGGTGGGTGCCCTAGCTGGGACCTGACCTGTAAGCAGCCACGCCAGCATTTCTTTGCCGAGAACATGGAGTTTTGGGTGCAGCACAAGGCCATTCTTCCCTGCTGAACTGCTTTAAGGAATGGGCAAGTGCCTAGATGCAATGAAAATGAAATGACAAGATATTTGGAAGAAAAATAGGAGCAAAGGAAGGTGTTTGAAAAAGTGCTTTCCTCCTCACCCATAAGAAAAGGCATTCAGAGTTGGGGGTAGTACACAGGGCCCTCACACTAGGAGCCCCGTTTTCTGCAGCTGTAATTTATACATTCACATTTTTGGAAAGATTTCAATACCTCCCCACTCCACCCCTATAACATGAGCTTCAAGCGTCCTCGAACCATGAACTCAGTCTGGCTGGGCTTCTGAAGTGTTATCCTTTAAGGCAGAAAAATGAACTTAGGCAAATGATACCTACCAGATTCATAGATGTCCAAGAAAATATATCACTCAGCGGCTTTGAATCTGTATTATTTCCTTGAAAACTTCCTTGCCTTGAACTTGGTAAAGCAAACACTTCTGGTTTTCCCAAAGTCTTAGGTAAATGAATAAAACTGGGCAAAATATCAAGTATATGTATTTTAATTTATCATAGTTTCCGTAGAATTTTAGAATAAAATGCTAAATCCCTACATGGCTGCATGCCCTGCGTGATCCCAGACCCATGTACCTCTTCACAGTCATCCTCACACCTTAATCTCCTGCCTCCATGGTTCTTGCCATACTCATTTCTGCTTCAGTACCATACTGGGCCCATTCCTAGGGTCTCTTCCTCCACCTTCCCCTGACTATACCTCCTGCTGTGTCAGCCTACCCAGTACCAACTCACAGTTCCCGTTTTCGAGAAAATGTCCCTGGCACTCCTAGATACAGTGAGGTCCCAAGCCTCTGCTGTTCCTAAACACAGCACCTCCCTTCTGTCGCACTTGCCTGGGTTGTCACTGCTTGGCTCTGTCTGTCCATCCTCCTCAACCCTGAGCTCCCTGAGGCAGGCCCCTGTGCTAGGTAGATATTCAATCAACAGCTTTGGAAGGAAGGGAGGAACTCTCCCAACATCCCCAAGTGGGAAGCTGAGACTAGAGTTTACTGTTGTGTTTTCAGCTCACTTTAAAGCTGTTTGAGAATTTCAACTGAGAAAAATGTTCAACAAACTTTTTTTTTTTTGAGAAGTTCTCTGGTTATGAGAACACTTTCTAAGAAGCTTAAGCATGATCCTTACCTCCACCCATCCCAGCTCCATCTTGACAGCTCCTGTCCAGTGCATTCCGGGTACCAGGGCCCACTTAAGCCCTTTCCATGTGGTGTGATATTCGATCGGGGGTAGGTGCTTTGATTTTCCTCATTTTGCAGATGAAACAGAGACTTGGAGAGATTTAAGTGAGCTATGTTCAAGGTTGCCCAGCCAGTGAGAGCGAGAGCTGAGTTCAAGGCTGCACTGCAGGTACGGGGTACCGCCTCTCAGAAGGAAGGAGAGCGACTTCTGAAGCATTGAATAATTGTGCCAGAGGCCAGCAGGGAGCCTCGTCCATTGTCACTGATGCTGCTTTCACATTCAGTTCATAACGATCTCGCTTTCCCAGCTCATGGTCCACGGGAAGCATCAAGCTGGAAGGAATTCGAGAGGACTCGTGGAAGATGGCATGATGACAACAGAGATGACGGCTGACAGCCTGACACGGGGGATGGAGACAAAATTCACAGGCAGTCTCGGGACTAAGTACCAGATAGTCCCAAAATAGATAAGTCCTGCATCATTAAGAAACATTCCAATTTTTCTAGATCCTCTCTTTTGGAGGCCAAACACAATTGGTGATTTAAATCATTATTTTTCTTTAAAGGCATGAGCTACCAGTCATATGGCAAATTAATTTTCTCCATAACCGGCAAAGGAAATAGCACAATCGGAGCCTGCCAAGTGTGCCAGACGGAAGCCTCCACCTCCGGCTTCATCCAGGCGCGCTCTGCTGTGCAGTCGAGTGTCACCTGCCTGTCCCGGCACCTAGGGACTGACGGCTTCTTGTACTTGTCCTTTCCCAAATTTTCATTCTGTAATTCCATGTGCCTTTTCCACACTTACCCATGATACAAAGACTGTGTGTCACCTTTACCTTTGTCTGGCTAGGAAATTGATTTTTAGCCTTTTAAAATTAAAAAATAAATAAAATCCCATTGTATTCACGCCCAGCTTGTCAAGAGAAGTTCCAGGAACACAGAACACGGAGGAGGATACACAACTGCTGAAGGAATATGTTCTTGAGTTTTCAAGCAACCCTGCTTGAAAGGGCTTTTCAAAGACTGAAAAAAATTTTTTTCAAGATGTGCTATAAGGGAAGTGGGTTTTAGATACTGACACATTTTTATTCAATTTTCACTCATTCTACTTATTTACAAGTTGGAAAGTTTTCTTTAATGATAATGAACTTTAAATTGGATGGTAATTTAAATTGTCACATTTTTTCTTTCTTAGTGGGTTGACATTAGGAACTTGATAACTTCAGGCATACAGTATTATCTTTGATGACTAGAGTCATTCATATAATCTTTAAGTCTGTGTTTAAAGGGGCAAAATAACACTTCTAAAGAGTCAAACTAGCCTCGTCACTTTGGAGGAAAGGAAGCAGTGGTACAGGGGGCCGAGGACAGCTGGGTCTTGCTGGGGAAAGAGGCCCAGGACCGGGATCCTGATTCCCATCCTGGATGAGAATCTGGCTCCTCTCACATGATGGCCTTTAACCCTTTCTTTGGAAAACTGATATCTTGAACTTACAGTCTTGGGAAAACATGTGTCTCTTCAGCATATATCACGATTTGTAATGTTACAAATATTTATATGACCTCGGTCTATGGAAAAGAATTCAAGCACTATTCAGCTTTCATCTTTCTGTGAGCTCCTGGTACTTGTCTTTCCAGGATTCATTCCCTCTTTTTTTCCTGGAGGTCCCCTGGGTACAGGCAAGGGAACTCCATCCAACTCCAGCTTTAGGACTGGGTTATGAAACTTAATCCAAGCAGACTCTATACTCATCCTGAGGCTGCAGCGATTAATTAGAGGCAGGTAGGTGACCTAAGTGGTTTCATCAGAGCAACTCTCAAAGTATTTGCTGTAAATTCTGGGCCATAGATAGTATGCTGTGAAGACGAGGGGGTCTGGATCCTTTATAGTCATTTTGCTGCTGTAAGGCAGGTGACCCAGGGGAAGAAGCAGACCAACAGAGGAGGCATGGCTGGGAGAATATCCAAAAGATCAAGACAGATCCCTGGAGTAAGCTTACCCCAAAGCCTGCCTGACTCTGCTCTTCTAGGTATGTAAGACAAGAATATTCTCTTCTTCTAAGCTAGCTACAGTTGAGTTGGGTTTCCATTTTGTAACACTTAGGGTCCTGACTGAGATGCACATTAACTCATTTTCCTTGTGCCACTAGAGGGAAGCTCCCAGACTCCCATTGTCCCCCACAACCTGTTATATCTCTTTGGCTATTTTTAGGGAGGGAAATAGACAGTTTTCTCTTTCTTCGTATCCTCCTTGCAGTTGATCTGGTTGACAGAATCTCCCAAAGTTTTGATCTGAGACAACAGGCAAGGCCAGGTGGGCTGTACGCCAGCACCCAGCCCAACCAACACCAGCCACTCCCCTGTGCTACCTTCAGAGGCAGGACTTCTTTATCTACACCAAATGTAGCTTTCGAATTCTCTTTGTTGCCCTCCATTTTCAGATGCGATGTCTTTTTCTTGTTGATCTGAGAATGATGCTTATGTATGAAACATATTAACATTTTAAAATATGGGTTGCAAAGATACTGACCTCATTTGTTGTTTATCAATTTTATTCATGGGAGTTTTTTCTATACAGAATTTTTACTTTTGTGCATAGCCAAATTTAGTAATTTTTTAAAACAAAAGACAAAATAGTGATGTGGTAAAACAAAATATTAACATTAATGGCATTTTTACATTTTGGAAAATAAAAAAGTGGAGAGAAGTAAAATGAATAATTTAAGCAATACTTAGAAATAAGATTTTAACATATTTGTTTCAAGTTTTTAGAAGTTTAAAATGAAAAGGTAAAGATAGTATTGATCATTTGCTATCCATACCTGGCCTGATTCACCCCTCTCCCTGTGTGTAATTACTGTAATGAATTTTGCATGTTCCTATTAGATCATAAAATAATAGTTACTTAGAAATGTAGGTAACTATAAAAAGTATCTGGCATTTTAAAATTTGCATTCATAAATTTATAAACAGCATCATAGTTTTATTTGATAACTTGTTGTTTAAACCAGCATTATTTAGAGATGTATCCATGCTCATACAGAAATATACAGTTTATTTTGAAAACTTGCATACTGATGGACATTTAGGATTTTTCCAACTGTGGCATTGCAAATAATGATGTGACAGGCTTCGTATATGTTTTTTAAAAGTTTCTCCAGGCATATGCTTGCATATAAAATTTCTAGGTTGTAAGATATGTATATTCTTTGTTCCATCAGATACTGATAACTTTGTTTTCCTAAGTAGCTGACTTGTGCCAAGAAGATACGTGATATCCCATTTCCAAAATCCCTGCCAATATTTAATATTGTTGGAGTTATATTTTTGCCAGTGTGGAAGGTATATTGTTTCTTGTTTTGGTTTTAATTTTTATTTCCTGCAGCATTAATGCAAATGAGCAACTAACTTTTCCTGTGTTTAATTGACTTTTTGATTTTCCTCATTCATAAAGAACTTTTTTGCATATTTGTCTATTGAATTGTTTGTGTTTTTCTTATTGATTTATGGGTCTTCTTTACATAGGTTGGCTCCTAATCTCTTTGTCTGTGAAATCTACCACCCATTGTCTCCTTGGTTTCTAGATTTTCAAAGGCTTTTCCCATCTCCATAATATAAAAACATTTTCTGATTAATAATTATATTGTGAAATATTTAAATATCTTAAACATTAGGAATTAAATGTAATGAATGGCATAAAGTATATCTGAATTTGTTTTAAAAAAGCCAATTTTCCTGATAGCATTTTCAGCCTGCATTTTTCCACTGATTTGAAATGCCACTTTATAATATTATACTAATAAGCCTATGACATATGTCTATTTCTGAACCTTTGTCCATTGATATATTTGACTCTCCTGGGACAATATCACTGCATTTCAATGAATATAGCTTTAGAATGCATTTTGACATCTGATCAGACAAGTCTTCCCTTATTATTTTTACACATGTCTTACCTAGTCTTGTTATTTTAATCCTCCAAGTGAAAGTAAGGGCTAGGCTTCCCTTCCATCCTATGGAGATTTTGGATGGCATTGCATTTTATATTCCTTCTGTCATCAATTCATTCCATTTTATTGAAAACAGAAGATAAATGATTATATTCTTGTTAGACTTTGGTGCTACAGACATGAGAATACTATGGAGAGGTGAGTTATTGGGGCAGAATTTATTTGCTGCATTTGTCTCCTGCCAGTCCAGAGCCTTCACTGGAGGAGGGGGTGGAGGACAGAAGAGGGTTGAGGCTCCGGGCCTGCAGGAGAGGTGGAAGGTTGGGGTTTGCAGGTGACTTTTTGTGTGTTTGTCTCCACGTTTCTCAGGAATGACAGGGAAGGAAGGAAAGATCTGATCATTTCCACTGTGCCTTTAATTCCTTTGAACTTGAGCAATTGTTTTCATGAAGGATTCAGGAGTGTTTACCCACAGCCACTCCCGCCGCCATCTGGTGAATATGGTTATTTTGCTATATTTAAAAAAATTTTTAATTTCCATAGGTTTTTGGGGGAACAGGTGGTATTTGGTTACATAAGTTCTTTAGTGGTGATTTATGAGATTTGGGTGCACCCATCACCTGAGCAGTATACACTGAACCCAGTTTTATCCCTCATCCCCTTCCCACCCTTTCCCCCTGAGTCCCCAAAGTCCACTGTGTCATTCTTATGCCTTTGCATCCTCATAGCTTAGCTCCCACTTATGAGTGAGAACATACAATGTTTGGTTTTCCATTCCTGAGTTACTTCACTTATATGGTTAACAGTCTCCAATCTCATCCAGGTTGCTGCAAATGCCATTAATTCATTCATTTTTATGGCCGAGTAGTGTGAATACGGTTATTTTGAAAGTCACTGTTTCCTCTAAGTCAGGAATACACGTTGCCAGTGTCTATCCCCCAGGAATGTCGCATGCCCCCGCCCCATTGGTGCAGGTCCAGCTGGTGGGCTCTCTGCAACTTCCGCACCTTCCCGCTCTGTCCTTCGTGAATGGCACCGCCCCCTCCAGATTCACGGTCAGTTCTGACATTTCTTTCATGGGCTTCCCTTTGGTGGTGAGTCCATCAGAATTCACTTCCTAAAAATGCTTTTGCTTCAAGATGGCTTACATAAAATTCTGGCCTGCCTGGAAACCTACCTCCCCAGCCTCTGCAGACCACAGACAGCTACCTGCTCTCCTTCCTGCCCATGGCTAGGCTTAAACATTTCTCAGATGACAAGCCTGCCTCTCTAGGAAATTACTAGGCTTAGATTGAATGGTGGGGGAAAGACAGAATGAGATGATTAACTTGTGTTTGAGGAAACCAACACCTCCACATCCCATGTGGCCACTAAGTAGCTCTGAGGGCTTTGTCTCTTCTGTTTTACTTAGCAGACCCTGTTGTGAGTCTGGTACAATCTAGGGATCCTCCCACTGGGGAAATGTATGTGCATGGATGGATGGATACGTATTTACATAGACACATGTACACAAAACTCTGAGTTTAGTTTCAAGGGTCCTGAAAGTCAAGAATCCAAGGCTAAGAGCATGGATGTGGAGAAAAGTTAACCAGAAGGTGCTCGCCCTCTAGAACTCAAATGAGCTGTATTTGCAGTTGCAATTATTAATAAGAAGACATTTTTGGGGCCTTAATGGTGCCAAGCCCTCTGGTAGGAATTTCATATGTATCATCTCTCACAGGAACCCTGTGCAGTACATACCAATATTACTCCCAATTTACAAGCTGAGACTGTGTCTGTGGGGTCAGGTAACTCACCCAAGACCAAGTGTGGGAAGTGACCAGGTCTGCCTGCACTTACATCCATACAACTGACCACTGTGCCCTCTGCCTCTCTTTCCAGATGTGCCAGGACTGGCTGCAACCCCGCCCTTGGCTGAGTCATTTCTTGCTGTCACCACTGCAGCGGGATTGGGTCTTTCCGGACTTCCTTGCTGCCCCTCCTCTTTGACCTTGGCTGAAAAGGTCTTGGGTGGAGAAGGGAGACCCCTTGGGAAGGCCTCTTCCCAAGTCACACTTGGACTCTCATCCTCTGCAGATGCCACCAAGATGCATGGGGACCACCTCCAGGGCTGGCCAAACTCAAGTCTAAGAAGAGAAGTTAGGGACACTTGATAGAAGCTGATGAGAGTGTTCTAAAGAAACTTGGCCTGGGCGCGGTGGCTCACGCTTGTAATCTCAGCACTTTGGGAGGCCAAGGCGGGTGGATCACTTGAGGTCAGGAGTTCGAAACTAGCCTGGCTAACATGGTGAAACTCTGTCTCTACTAAAAAATACAAAAAATTTAGCCGGGTGTGGTGGCGGGCACCTGTATTCCCAGCAACTCAGGAGGTTGAGGCAGGAGAATCGCTTGAACTCAGGAGACAGAGGTTGCAGTGAGCCGAGATCATGCCACTGCACTCCAGCCTAAGTGACACAGAGAGACTCCATCTCAAAAAATAAAAATAAATAAAATTTAAAAATTAAAAAAAAAAAGAATAACTTGACTTCACATTTCACCCCTGACTTTGCTAGGACATGTGTTTACTTTTTTCTATATTGTGGCCTATTTAAATGTAGGTGTTCTTTGGAAACACACTGTTGCAAGATTTTTTGTTATTGTCAGGTAGCTTTGCTATGTTTGCTATGAACTGGCCTTTTTCCTTCACTACGGTTTTAGGGATGACTTCTATGACCTTCGATTCTAAGTTGTCCATGGAAATGCACAGGAACAAATCACAAACTCCAGCCAAGCTTCCCTTTGATATAACTTTTAACTATGATCTTCCAGACATCTTCTAAAACATTGTCATCTGGAAACAAGGAGATGGCGGAGTAAGTGCCTTCAGTCCAGCCACGAATTCACCATTGGTATTTACCCTTCTCTGCTAATTAGTTTTGGAGGAAGAGTGAATGGCTTTTCTATTTTATATATATAAAATATCTTTTATTTCCAATAGTTTTTGGGGAACAGGTGGTTTTTGTTACATGGGTAAGTTCTTTTGTGGTGATTTCTGAGATTCTGGTGCACCCGTCATCCGAGCAGTGTACACTGAACCCAGCGTGTAGCCTTTTATCCCTCAACCCCCTTCCCATCCCCACGGAGTCCCCAAAGTCCATTGTATCATTCTAATGTGAAGGGCTTTTCTTGAGTAGCGTGATGTCTTTTCGCATTTTTCTGGGGTGTGGGAGTGAGTGTGGTGGGTGCCCCCGACCGATGCCTTTCGTTGGCTGCCTCTATGTGGGGGCTGCGCAGGCGAAACTCCATCTTCCCAGCTTCCCTTGCAACTAGGGCAGCCACGTGACCAGTTCCAGCCAATAAGACACAAGCAGGTGTTCGCAGAGATTTCGGGAGGCTTTTGTTTGTTGGATGTAAGGAGATAAACATGTCTCGTGCTGGCTTCACCTCTTTCTTCCTCATTCTTCACAGATACGTTGCCTGGAACTGAAGCAGCCATCTTGTGACCATGAGGGAGATGCCAAGAGAGATCTCAGAGCTTCCGGCCCTGACAGGACTGAGCCGCCTTGTCACGGCTGGTTGCCGCCTCCCTCCAGAATGCTGAGATGGGGGCGTTGTTGTGTGAGGCAGAAAGACCCTGCTGCTTTAAGCTTTTTCTTTTTTTAAATGTAACTTGCAACAAAAATCTTTCCTAAATAATATGGACGTTAAAAGGCCTTCAGAGAAACACAGCCAGCCCACCAGACCCTCATGTGTTTGTTTTCTGATTTATTTATAATTTTTACCTCACCCGTTTCCTGCAAAAGAACTGACGAAGCTGAGAGACGCTGGTCACTGACCCTGAGCCTAAGGTTTAGTTGGAATTTTCTTGTTGACCTCACAGTGATGCTTCTGGTACCACTGTTTTCATCTAGCCCCAAAGCAACCACAGAGAGTGAATGCCACCTGTTGATCTGGGAGTGCAGCATGAAGTCGGTGAAATCTTCTTACTTCTCCATATGCCACCTCCTCCAGGAAGTCTCTTGGATTCTTCCAGACAGAAGCTGTTGGTCTCTCTTCCATAATCCTATTGCCCCCTAAAGATTATGCTAGCATTGCTGCCTGCCTTGGACCTGTGCTGTGCCTGGAAAGCCCAGCCCCACATCACACTTAGTCATGCTCCATGGAGCCTTGTTAAATGGATGCAGGCATCACGGGATGCCCTGAACAAGGCAGGTTGGAGGGGCCCCCACCCGCTCACCATCTGCCTCCACAGCTTCCCTGCCACCTGTACTGGGAGGATGACCTGGAGGCTGCTGGGCTTCTGACCCACCTGGGACGGCTCAGGCCACCGTCTCCCACTTGACTGGGGTTCCTACCTTCCACCTGCTGTCTTCCTCTCACGGGATAGTTGGGAGGAGGGCACTTAGCTTTGCCCTGGCCGACCTCTCCCACCCCATTGGCCCAGCTACCGTCTTCTGGTTAAAGCTTCAGGCCTGGGTTGGGACCCACCGCGGAAAGGGCCGGTGTTGGCCCACAGGTTCTGTGGCTGCACCTCAAGCCCAGGAGGCAGGAGTGGCACCAATCTCCAAAGTCAGCCCCCAAACCGTGTTTTTTTTAACATCACATCATGATTTCTCCTCCTAGATTTAGTGGCCCGGGGAGGCGGCAGGCCCCTGGCAGAAGCCGCCTGGGGCACTGTGATGAATTCATCCGCCTCCCACAGAGGATGAGGGGGTCGGCCAAGGCACTGGCGGAAATTGCAAATTGAACTTAAAAGGTAACCTAGCATTTAGTTAGCTTTTTAGAAAAGAGCTGTAGAGTGGCTAGAAGGACAACCACAGAGAAATGACAACAGTCACTGTCATACAGAAGCCCAAGTGCCTTTACCAGGGTGTGAGCGATGTCACTGTTTCCCCCCCTTTGCCAGCCACCGTTCCGGTCTCTCAGAAGCTGACTTTTCCCACCTCCACCTCCCTCCTCTGCTGCTGTGGCTGCTCTCCAGAGCCCACCCGCCCGAACCCTTCTCCAAAGGAATTGACTCTTCTGCAGTCCCCCTCCCTGTGGCCTGAAGACACAGTTTTCCTAATAGAGCGTTTCATAGCAGCAAAGCGGTTGTCGATAAACCCTTCAGGTCGAGCAGAGCCCGTGAGTCAAAGGAAATCCGCGCTAGTCATTGAGCACTGAATGACTTGTTTCAAACTCAAGTACAAGCCTGGCTGGGAGAGAAGATTATTATTACTGTTATTAAGTCTTCCTGTACTTCCTATTGAACATCTTATTAGCAATGTGTGTAAGCATCTGCTCCTGGACCCAACTTCGATACTACACTGTTGACTCCAATTTTATAAATGTGTAAGAAGTGAGTAAATTAAGCAGTGTGAACCCTGCCGGGGCCCTGACCCTGCCAGCCTGGTGTGCGGGCCTGGAACTGCTGTACAGCATAATGATTACATTACAATCTTGTGATATTATTCACAATGACTTCGGATGAATGAATGATAAACTAGGGGTTATGCCGCCTTTATTACAGAACTGATATGATAGCTAATCAGTGTCCAAGTATATGTCATTACATAAATTATGAACCCGAGTTTGATGTGAATTCCCAAAGAGGCTGGTTCTGAACATCATCTGGTATAAGGCCACAGGCTGAGCTCTGAATTCTGACAACAGCCCTTTTTGCTCTCATAATTTCTGTAAATTACTAATAGATATCTTTGAAGGCCCAGAGAATTTGCTTTAATCCACTAAGACTTTCTTTGTGGTAAATGATCAACACTTTTCTCTTTCAAAGACTTTTCCATCCTCCGTGTTCTGCATCCATTTAACAAGAAGGTTTTCTTATTCTTTAAGCTGATATGTGAAGAATAAAAAAGACTACAGAATGACCGGTCAATTACAGATGGGAGAAGAGGCATTAAAACGTCAAGCGTGGGATTCCCCAAAGCAGATCTAACGCCAGAAGCCAGGCCCTTGAAGGCGAAGACCAGGGCTCCCTGCTTCTGTCTTCCCAGAGCAGGCACAGGCTAGTATGGGTGAGGTTCCCTGTGTTCAGACTGGATGAATAAATGAATGACTTCCTCAAGGAAATGATACTTCTGGTCAGAACAGTGCAGCTTGAGAAGCTTACAGTGAGTCAGGGAGGCCGGGCAGAAGTGAGCAGATCTGTGTTTGAATCTCTCGTTCACTTGCTAGCTCAGACCCGGGGAAAGTTATGTTTTTATTTTATTTTTTTATTGTTTTGAGATGGAGTCTTGTTCTGTCATCCAGGTTGGGGTGCAGTGACGTGATCTCAGCTCATGGCAGCCTCTGCCTCCCGGGTTCAAGCGATTCTCCTGCCTCAGCCTCCCAAGTAGCTGGAACCACAGGTATGCACCATACACCCGGCTAATTTTTGTATTTTTAGTACAGACGGGGTTTCACCGTGTTGGCCAGGCTGGTCTCGATCTCCTAAACTCAAGTGATTCACTTGCCTTGGCTTCCCTAAGTGCTGTGATTACAGGCGTGAGCCACCTTCCCTGGCCTCAGGGAAAGTTATTTAGGCCTTCTGACCTTCATTTTCTTTATCTGCAAAATGAGAAAAGATAATATCCATGTATACGATGGTGAGGATTTCATGGCATACTGGGACACTGACAATCACTGATTGCTGCCTTTTATAATGATAAGCCTTCGACGACTGAGCGCTAGCGTTCCTATGAACATTGTTGTTGCTGTCTATGGCAAGACATGGGGCAGCTTTAGCCTGGGAATGTTTATCAAGGAGGCCACAGTAAAAACCGGGTCAGGGTAAATTGTACCTTTTGTTCAAAGTTCCTTCTGTTAGATGTTTTTTTTGTTTGTTTGTTTGCTTGTTTTTTTTTTTTTTATATATAACTTGCCAAATTTCTGGAATAATTGTGGCTTCCTTCTTTTGCATTGTAAGATATGAGGCCTATGATGACACTGACTAGGAAGGGCGGCTCCACCAGCAGAGGCCAGGTGACCTCTGCATCGGGAGGTTGTCTTTAGCAGCTGCCTGTGGGAAGTGCAGGGCAAAGAGTCCGGCTGTCGTGCACCGGTGCTGGTAATACCATTAACCGGCGTGTGCCTCTGATTAAGAGGCTTCAGCATTCTAAGCCTTTGCAGTGTGGTGCAGGGGTAAAGGGGAGGTGGGGGACAGATAACCTCTGAAGTGTCTTTTAGCTCCTCTTTCAGCTCCATGAGTTCTAAATATTTAACATAGATTTTTACATTGACTGCCTCTTCATTATACCTATGACTTAGAATTGTACATTTATTTCCAAAGGATCCAAAAAGGACCTGGCCAACATTTTTCACCAGAAGGTGAATGGCAATGGGATTGACAAGAGAGATGAAGAAGTCAGGGAGCATTGAAGATTGGAAGGGAACGAAGTGCTGGAGTCACAGGGCAGAGCCCAGTGAAAAGACAAATAAAATGGGGGACCTTAAAAAGGTTTTGATTGAATTTGAGAAATCAGGCCAGGTGGGAGAAGAGACTCAACCACATTATGTTCAAGGGAAGGAGGAAAAAAAATGAAGAGAATTTGTCACTTCCGAAGATGGCAGTGACATAGGGAAGGAGATTAAACGGTGTGAGTGTGGTTCAGGACATGCAATGCTTTCTCTGTCCAGCCGTGGAGAATCCCTAACTGGCAATGGTGCTAGGAACTGAATATAGGGATGGCCTGTCTGCTACTTATTTATTCATCAAGGTGGCATAGATAGGGTCTGCAGGCTGTGTTTTAATGACAATTTAGAGTTAGAGGTTTATTGCTTTTTAAAAAACTTTGTAAGGGAAAAACTTAAGACAATTCACTGACCTTTGTGTGTGTCAATTTCCTTCTGCTTGGAGGGTATCAGCTAAGGGTGCTAATTACAGAGCCCGGGGCCAGGAGCTGGCTCTGCACACACTGGTCTCATCCTGGGTTGCTGCTGTTGTATGAAGGGCAGAGGCTGTTGGTAACCCTGATGCTGGGATATATGCTGTCAAGTTGGCCTATTATTTTAAGAGTATTGATGAATATTAATATTCCAGGTGAATAGTCTGAAATATAACCTAAGTTTAATGAGCTTACCACATATATTGTTGGCCTGACTTGTTAAAACACTCAAATGTAGTTTTTGGAACTCTAGAGATTCACTAATATCCAAGCAGTAAGATTACAAAAACAATAAAGGATAGCTGTTGAGAAACATGATTTTAGATGAAGCCAGAGGAGAAAATTAGATCCTAGAGTAATCAGCATCATCAATGGGAGTTTAACTGGGTTTAGCCATTACGGAATCACTAGGCAGCCTCGAATATTAAAATATTAAAATGCCATGATTCCTTATGTCTGGATCTTACATGATATAAATGCTCTTATTTGTTTAATTATGCTATGAAAGAGAACCAAAGAAGTTGACCTACTTCAGGTTGTGAATCAGTGTGACAAGTCAGTATTTGTATTTTGTAAATATTGTGTATCCTTATAATATGATTTTTACAAATTCAATATGCTAGACCACATGGTGCGGTCCGTGGGATCAGAGTTATGCTGTTTAGATTACACTGCGGGGTGTGGGTCCAGCTTTTGGCTGGACCGCATCATCTATAGTTAGGAGGGACTTTCCTGAATGGTTCCCTGCTGCAGGGAACAGTTGGTTTGTGTTTATTTGTGGGCTGAGGCTAAGCACAGATAATTGTATTCCCCAAAGATATTTTTCTCAAATTTTGATAAAGTCAAAATAGAAATTAAACTGGAATTCTGTAGCTGATGGCATTTATAGTAGTTTTTGCTAGCACAAATGTTATGATATTTTTAAAATGAAGAAAATTGGCCTATCTCCCAGAAAGGCAATGCGGGGAGAAATTGGCAGATCTATTGAAGCATACACATAGGAAACAACAAGTACAACGAACACCTCTCTCGCAGACACACACACGCACACACAAACAGGCTTTGCTGTGAAATACTCAGCAGTGGAAAACCACTCTCTTTTTGTGAAACCCCTGAAGTTTAATTTAACAGAATTTCTTAAGTCACAGCCAAAGTTGAGTCTGGAATTTACAAGTGCAAAGTTGAAATATCTCCACCAAATGGCCACAGAGATCTACAGTTGTCTGTTTCTTTTCTAAACATGCCCAGGTGTGTGTCCATGTGCTTGTGTGTGTGCACGCATGGTGTGTGTGTACATGCACAGATGATGCTTTTTGTATTGTTAGTAATTCCCAAAACTTATTTTTCTGGATCTTAATACTAGGTTCACATAGCCCTAATTACCGTGAGAATTTAGACTGAGTAGACAAATCATTCAAATGATTCATATGTACTTGAAATGTATGAAGAGAGTAGGTGACCATGTGAAGGGATGCATTCGTTAGTTTGTGAATATCATTTCACATGTGTATCAAAATACCACCACCTACACCATCAGTATATACAACTCTTATTTGTCAATTATGCCTTCAGAAAAGCTGGAGGAAAAAAGACAATGAAAGTTTAGTAAAACCTTTTAGGCTAATTGCCTGCCTGTCTGTAAAGACCAAGCAAATCACACGTATTCATTCATGCAACAAATGATCGTGACTCACTTGCTGTAAGCCGGCCTCTCTCCTGGGGCTGCAGAGGGAAACACACACGGCCCTGCTTTCTGGGAACTTCCCACTTGGTGAGCGGATGCATCAAAGCACCAGGTTTCAGCAAGCCCTGGGAGAAAGGCCCTGGAAGCAGGCAGAAGAAAGGAAGGAACATGATCTGGAGTCTGCCATGGAAGGCTTCCTGAAGGAAGCAGCATTTTAGCTAAGAGCTGAAAGTAGGCCAAGAGAGAACCTGACATCCTCCAGGCCAGGGAACCAAACACGTAGCCATCCCAGGAGTGGGGAGGGCAAGCGCCCTGCCCAGGAACCGGGCCGGGGTGACCCAGTGCAGGACACACGACAGAGCTGGTCTTGTAAGGGGCATCCAGGTCTGTGGAGGCGGATCCTGCAGGACTTTGTGGGACATATTTGGGGTTCTGCCTGCAACTGGGTCAAGGAGCATACCTGGAAATGTGGTTGAAATGACACGGAGGCTGGCTCCCAGAGTCTCCAACAGGAGAGCAAAGGGATAACAAAGTAGACCCTGCTGGGTTTCAGCAGGGTTTGGAAATTCAGCAGCCCTTTGTTGTTCTCATTTTAGCCCAGTTGCTAGATAAGCAGAGCCCTGGTTATAGACAAGTTCTCTTGGCTCCTTGGTCCCTCACCCTCCTCCTCCACTCCTCCCTCCTCTCCTTTTCCTGCTTTGCTGCACCCTGATACAGCGGGACGGTGCCAGGCAAGTCTGGATTTCCTTCCCGGAAGGAGGTTCTTTCCAGCGTGAAAGTATGGGGGAGGTTTAGAATTAAGATGACAAGACTAACAACGATGTCAAGTATTTGTCCCCACCCTTGACTGTGAGACAGACCCCAGAGGAGTGGAGGGGGCTTGGAGAGGGCAGGAGGTAGAAAAGGGGAAGAAGGAAGAGAGGACCAAGGTGGGGGCTGGGTGGCCAGTTGTGGCTTTGAATCGTGACTTTTCGAGCAATGTTCAGGCATGTGTTTTCTCAGATATAAAATAGAAAAAGCAATGGTCTCTGTCTCAGACAGCGGTTGGCAGAATGAAATAAAATCATGCAAGTGCACACTGGAAGTGTTCAATAAGTGTATCGAGGTATATGATAATAGCATGGTATAATAGCACCCTGGTTTTTATTTTTTAGGTTAGGAAGTACTCTAAGTGTGTTTGAAAGTGAAAATGCATTCTCTTTCTCACAACCCAAGGAACAAAAATAAACTTCACCAGTAGAAAATGGAAACAGGCGTCTTACAATTGTCTTAACAGTAATGATGCTTTACAACATGTTTTGAAATGCAGGATGTTCAAATTGTAGGTGCATTGCCTACTCGTTCCCCCTTTCAATGATAATAAAACTGTTTATTTTCACATGGAGTTGGATCACTTTTTCAATAATAGGTTGTGTAGAAACAGTAAAATATGACTCTACAACTTCAGTCCTCAGCACAGGATAGGTTCTATGGCATCGAGGAACCTACCAGAAACCCTAGTGACCAACACAATTCAGGAGAGGGGCGAAGGGTCCCTGCTGAGTTGCCGGCGCTGTGTCTGTCACCTGTTTTCTTCCTGTGCCTTCCAAGGCGCTGATTGCCGTGAATAGGCATTACGTGTGAGGACGATGTGGGAAATGGAGTCTTGGGATAATGTTTGAATATTTGTTTCTGCATTTACATGCTCCATTGATGAATGAAATAGTAAATATTTAAAGCCTGAAACTCTTTTCATTTCTCCTTCAAAGACCCACTCCGAGCCTCTCTGGTCGACATGGCACTGCGGCTCCTCAAGTCATTAATCACTCTTTGTTTGGGCCGGGTTTTATTGTTCGGAATTGTCCAACTCCTGCTCGGATGGGAGAACACCGGGGCTCTGGGTTCTTTGTTCAATCCACGGGTCCTGCGGACACACCTGGGGGCCCCAGGGTTTGTGCGAAGGGCAACGGCATTCTGACTTTGTTGTGTATCTGAGCACAATTCCTGTACATCTTTCAAAATACGAAAGGTAAAGTGTCAACATATTGTCTGTAATCGTGCAGCTTGACAAATACCTGGTTGCAATTTTTCAGCTCTCCCCCTAGGAATGATCACCTCTTAAAAGCTCTGCCTAATTAATTTTAAAACACATATCAAAATCGAACCACAAACGTTTTATTGGTGACCAATTATTTCTGAAGATTTATTTACGGACGGAACGGGGGAAGAGATCGATATGATTATGTGATGTGCAGAAATAAAAGAATTACCAGAAGCACTTGATTTTTGCAATTTAATTCACAACTTGGAATTATACAGTTAAACTTGGGTCCTAGGAGGCCGTACGATGCAATCCATCATTAGGAAAAATTTAGGAACATTATTGGAGAGCTGTGATAATGTATGGCTTTGTCGCTATGTTAATATGGTTTAGGAATAAAAAATAATAACTTTCACCCCAAAATCATATAACATAAAATTTCTTCTGTCAACACATGATTTGTAGGTGGCATCCTGCATGTATATATGGATCGGCAGTTCTTTATAAGATGCATACATTTTTATTTTGTTTACCAGTATGCAAGGTACTAAAAAGGGTTTTATTTGAAGCACACACTGCAGATTTACAATATTATATTCGAGTGTATACATTTTCTAGCAACAACAAAAAAAGCCCTCTACCGTATCCATACCAGTGACAAATCTGCCAGGAAGTGACTAGTTGATATGCCTTTTTATTACCGCAGCTGCCTTGTTTTTTCTACTCAAAATAAAAGAAAATCACAGGATCCTTAAAATAATAGCTGGCAGCAGGTAGTTACTGGGAAATGCATGTCCCGGCTCTTCACTTTGTAGCATCCATCCGGATGGCAGATTAGAGGCTGGGATCTGCAGGTCGGTGACAAATACACGGGTAATAGCATTCAGCTTGCCTAACTGTAAAAGTGAATTCACTAGTCCTCTTTGTTTGATTGTAGACCTGACATGTCAGATGAGAAGGGGCCTTGGATAACCTGCCAAAACAACAGCACAAATAAACGCCAGACACCGGGGCTGCTTGATGTGGAATTACAAACATCACTCCCATCATCGATTCAAATGCAGCTGATATGGAAAGCTCACGTTGTGGCTGCCTTAGATGAAGGGGGATCTCGCAGCCCAAGTGCACCCGGTGGGGTGGGGCTGGCGGGAACAAAGTGCCTCCCTGGTACCCCAGCTGCTCGTTTTCCTCGGGCGAGGTGGGAGCTGGGGCTCTGCACGCAGGACAGCGATATTTAACATGCATTGGTTTTCTTATAAAAGTTCTCTGATTGTCGAATGTGACAGACTCTGGCATGGGAGACACTGCCACGAAAATTGCCTCCTGTAGCATCGCTTGATTTAAGGGAGAGGCAGTGCTTGGGAGACAAAGAGTCAAATGCATGCAGCTGGTGGTGTCTTTCTTTACATATTCCCTTTGCGTTCCTGCAGAGTCCCGCGCAGAAGGTGGCAATTGCGGGAAGAGGGCAACATTTACTGGCTGTGTTTCTTTAAGATCCAAAACCACAGTGGTGGTGATTACATTTCTGCTTCATGGTAATGCAAATCCCTATGGTTGATTGCAAGATTTAATTTTTTTTAAAAGAATTGATGCATAATAGATGTACATAGTTTTGGGGTGCATGTGACAATTTAATACATTCATAGAATTTATAAAGATAAAATCAGTGTACTTGGGATATCCACTACCTTCAATAGTTGTCTTTTCTGTGTCCTAGAACCATTTGAACTCTTCTCTCGTTAGGGTTCACTCTGTTTTGTAGGTTACATGGGGATTCTCAGAAAAGACTTTTCAAAAAATTGTATCTTAAACTATAGAAAAGGAATCTTTTATGATTTTTTTTTTTTTTGAAAATTTCGTACCAAGCCTTGGTTTTTACCACCTCACTCCAGAATGGCTAAGCTGACATTTTACTTTTTGCACAATGTGCAGATGTGAAAGCTGTAGGGAAAATGAGTTACAGGGTCCTGCCCTCGAGCCAGGACTTTTCTGTGTTCAGGGTGGGTCATCGGGGCCATGGGGTAGGCCACGCTGCCACGTTGACGACAGATGACCCTCCATGGCGCTTGCCTGCCCCAGCACCACCACCCGCACCGCATCCTGTTCTGTGCTACCTACAAACCAGAGTCAGAAAGCTCTCTTAGCCGAAGTGGTATCAACGACATTTAATGCAAGGATTAAATGACCAGTGGTGCTTAGAGAGATTATTGGTAGCTGCTTTGCCTCACAGGCTGTCCGTTTTAAAAATAACCCGCACATTGAAAATATGCTGTGCATTAACATACACATTCTCTATTTTCAGCCGATGGTGTAAAGTTCACCCCAATAACAAAGCACTAAATGATTGTAGATTACTCTGTGTTGATCTGAATTCCTTAAAAAGTACAGCCAAAGGCTGTGGGTTGTGATTTCCAGATCAGCAATCATACCCAGCAATAGGCCTGGGTTTCCGATGTTTCAAAAAGAGCGCACGTGAAATTTATGTGCGAATGTTTAGCATCTGCAATGATTCGCACTTTTCTTAGCAGGCTTGATGGTGTGTCCCAGGATTTCTAGCCAAGTAGAGTCTTTCAGCGTCCTGGTGACATCCTTATTTAGCAAACAGACTATTCAATCAGAAAACTAAATTTAGGTCTTTGCAAGAAGGTTCTGAAAACTAATTTTTCTGTTGCCAATACTGATGATTAAATCAACCTAATCTGCATCCTCTGAACTAATCATGGGATGATGTATTCACCTGCTATGTTTACATGAAGTAGATAGCAACAATTAAGTTTATTTTAACTGTAGTTATGAGAAATACAGTAAATGGTAATAGATGCCAGAAGCAAATAAACATATTAGCAGGAAATGTTCAAATGATCTGAGTAACCCTACGAGCCAGCATAGCAGGTGGTGATATCCTGTTTTTAAATTACATTTCAGCAAGTGAACATAATAAATCCTCCTGCGTTATACATTTCGCTGGTAGCGACTTAGACTCACATTATTCTGTTTGACCTCATTCCTGCTAATCACCATCCTGGTTTTAATAGCTGCCACAGTGAGTGAAACAGTTAATGCAGTATTTCTTGCCGAAAGAGTGCCTGTCAGGCTATTGATGACAAATTAAAATTAATAAAGAAGATCTGTGTTGAATTGGAGGGAATGGAATAACGACGGCAGCCACGTGACGGCTGCGGCCTCTGGGGCGCTCTGTGAAGAATAATGTTTTTGGTGTACGTGCATTGTCTTGAAAGGAACGCTAAAACTGCCAAATCTTTGCCTGGAAGACTTCCTGAAATGGGAGCTGTATCCTTTCAGCCCTCATCACATGTAATTTATCCCTCGGAGAGTTATTTCCCGTTCTGCACACCTTAGCTCTGTGCTGTAATAATAGTATGTTTCCAAGGTTCTACAATTTTATTTACCTCGGTAAGAACCTTTACAAGAACAATCACATCCACACAGGAGTCCAGAAAACACAGTAAATAAGTAAAAGTTCCGTACGGCATTTCTGCCTAAAACACCTGACTCCATGTTAAGGGACTGGGGCATTTCGTGCAAGAACCAATGCCGCTACTTGTTCCAAAAGCACTGTGCATTTTGGGGTGGTTCTTTCCTTTCTTACAGAAAACGAGGTCTGATAACAGTGCGTTTATGTTTTCAGTGGTGGCAGAATGAGAAAGCAAAAGTCTCCAGAAGATTATGTGAAATTTGCTAAATGCAAATGTTCCTGTAGCTCATGTATGTTTCACATCTACTTATAAATTGCACGTTCAATATAAGCAAAAAATATTTTGCTGGGAAGGTAGGAGCCGACGGGGAAGGTGAGGCACCACGGGGATGGCTGCTCCGAGATGTCGGGGTCAATGCATCCAGCAAGGCGGGATTACTGCAGCCCTACATAGACAGTGGCCAGTGTCCCAGAGTCAGAGGACATAATTTTGACTGTACCCAGGAGATGCACTCCGGAGCCCGAGTTATCTCTTTCCCCAAAGAGGCAGTCCCTGGAGGTCAATGTGGAAGTTGTAGGGAGGTCGGCCCAGGGAGCACTGGGCATTACAACTGCCCTGGAAAGAGGAAGCAGGAAGAGGAAGCAGGGCTCCCAGTCCCCTTCCGGAATTCTAGTCCATGAAATGAGGCCTGTGGTGCCCCGGCTCTACGGGGTCAGGAGCCTGCTGTCCAGACCGGCCTGACCTCAGGCCCGTCCTGCCCTCAGTTGATCCTGGATGTCTTGTGCCTGTCCTGTCCCCAAGTCGCCAGATCCAGTGTTCCAGGGGAATAAAGAATAGTGGGGAGAAGTCCTGTCCTGGGGCTCCGGGGCCCTGGGACAATGAGCTGATACCTTGGAGACCACTCTCCAGGCGGCAGCCCATCTCCCCTCCTTCCCTGTTCTGTGCTCCTGACCTGGGGCCGTCTGGCCCCAGCTCCTGGACCATCCTCAGGCTTGAGGGTCTGTGTTCCCCCAGCTTTGTGTGCCCAGGTCCACCCTAAGGCTGTGCGCCACCCACCCTGACTGTTCTCTCTGGGCACACACACCATGGTGCACGCCACCACCTTCCTGAATTAACCATTTTGGGTAGAGATAATCTGATATTTAACCATTCATTAAAGGACGTGGACATCTGCCTAATTTGGATAGATTTTGCTATCTGTCATTTTCTTCTTCTTCCAGCAGTAGGATCTGGGCCACTCCTTGCCTCAGTAGGACTGCCGGCATTGAGTCCAACTGAATGACACATTTTAAATTTAGAATATATCAGCAAGGAAAAAGAGAATTTGGAATTTAGATATTTGACTAACAGTGTCTTGCCTCCTTCCTTCCTTCCTTCCTTCCTTCCTTCCTTCCTTCCTTCCTTCCTTCCTTCCTTTCCTTCCTCTTATTTATTTCTCTCTTTCTCTCTTTCTTTTTCTTTTTCTTTTCTTTCTTTCTTCTTTTTTTTTTGATGGGGGTCTTGCTCTGTCACCCAGGACTGGAGTGCAGTGGCATGATCTTGGCTCACTGCAACCTCTGCTTCCCCAGTTCAAGCAATTCTCCTGCCTCAGCCTCCTAAGTAGCTGGGATTACAGGGCCTGCCACCAGTCCCGGCTAATTTTTGTATTTTTAATAGAGATGAAATTTCACCATGTTGTCCAGGCTGGTCTCGAACTTCTGACCTCAGGTAATCCACCCACCTTGGCCTCACAAAGTGCTGGGATTACAGGCATGAGCCACCGCAACTGGCCCTCTTGCCACATTTCTAAGTCCTGGTCTCACTTCTCTAAAAGTTCATATAGGGGCTTAATTAGAAACTGACATTGTGTATTACAACCTGATGCAAACTAAGAGCCTTCTGCATTTTGTCCAAATATCTAATGATCATGCAGTATGTTTGATGCATAGAGGTTGTGTATTCCCTCTGTTGAATAAAGACTCATCCATTTAACAGGGGTGCAAAATGATGCTATGTATCCATCTCAGTTCTGAAACCAGGACTTGTTCTACTGTAGGATTAAGAGGGTTGACACCTTGAGTAATTGAGAGGAGGTCCTTAGCAATTCAGAGGGTTGACATAGACTAGTCAAATTGCTCTGTCTCCAAGTTGTAAAATAAAAATACAGAAAATGAGAAATTAATTCAATTAAACATTTTCCCACCCACATTTTACCTTTCCTCACTGCTCTGGGGAATAATTTATGAAATGTATATCACCAGAAGACTTATTTTTGCCATTATTTTTAACTTAATGAGTATACCTTGCACATCAGAGGGAAAGAACAAAGGTTAAATTTTACATTAACGGCACATTGCAACATGGTATGCAAATATCTATATGCAAATATAAAGACCCTGGAAGATAAATGTGTTATATTTTTAACCAGTTAACTATGACTGTGAAGTATTGTGTGAGATATTCAGTGGTTTCATTTTTATATCTTTCTTGTAAATAATGCATAAAGTATGTAGATGGTGTCAAAATATGATTAAGCTATTAGCTTTATAGTTTTCATAGTTAAGAATGTGTTCAGCATGGAGCCCCTAATAACTCATTTCTAAAGGCAGCGGCCATTATGAAATATTTCTTGTTCGAGTGAACGTTGTCATGTGACATAATGATTTTGCTTAAAACCAAGTTAAATGAGGAGTAAAATTAAACAATATTGCATGAATTGTGTTTGACTAATTTTGTGTCACATTATATTAGCCAAGCTTTCAGAATACGTGTTAATGACAAATAGTGTAAGCCCCAACACACTTTATATGTCTGTACAACCACCCTTAAGTCATTAGCTGTTCAAACGTTCATTTTGTTTGCAGTTTTTGTAGCCAGTGGCTTTTCCCGATGATTTTTGCCCATAAAAGTAGACACCATTTGGAAATAAATGTTACATACATTGTGGGAACTTCATTTTAGTAGCAAAAGCTTGATTTTATAAGAAGACAAAAAGAAATAATTCGAAACTTGAGGAACCCAAGGAGCTAAGCACTATCTCTAAATTAGACATTAAAATGACTTTTCAAAATAGTAATAACCATCTCAAAAGGACTATTCTCTCATGTGGTAGCAGGTTCTTCCAAATAAAATTTGGGGAGAAGACAAATGATCATCAACTTTGCAACCCCCTCCAACGCTAACAACATCTTTAAGATATTCCAATTGAGCTGACCTCTTTGGGATATGCTGTGGGGGGTGGCCTGGATTTGTTATCGGTAAATCATCTGTGATTTGGCCTGCAGGCTGCCCAATCTTGTCGGGAGAGCATGGGGGCGGACGGCATTTCCGTGGCAAGTCTGACATAGCAGGAGTGGGGCCAGGGTCACCCGAATAGCAGAAGGGAGCAGGCTTAATGTTTGCACTTGCTGCATGGAAGGGGAGCTTGACCTTTACCCAGAGCAGTGGCGACCTCCATGTAGTCATAACCACGATCTTTGCTGATCATATAAAGGGATTTAAAGTGTTGGGAAACCCCATGTATGGAGTAATAAAACTGACTGAGTATGAAACAAACATCATGTAGGTATCGATGCTATTCTCCCAAATGTTTGCAATCTCACAGAGCTTTCGCTTCTAGCAGAGGCTCCCAGGTGAGAGGCAGGCTCCTCTGGCCCGTGTGCATGAACAGAAATGGATGGAACTGCACGCCGTGTGCTGCCCGTGCGTGCCACGTGATGGGGCAGGATGAGGAGGGGTCACAGCCAGCACCCAAACGTGCTAGGACAAGATCGGAAGCTTGAGAGGCATTGGCATAATCCAATCAGCACAGACCTCTCTTTTCTCTACGAAATTCCCTGGACCACCAGGGTATTTCAGAATGTTCCAGAAGTAGCAGGTGAGAACTGCATGAATATCTTGAAGGACTCCGTTTTTAGTCATTAGCAAAACACTGTGGCACTTTTGGGGGCTGAATGTGATTAAATGAAGTGCTATTCAGTGCTAAGACCATGGATCTGCGATTGGGTGCTGGTGTTAGGAAGCAGTGATGATCTGGACCAAGGCAGACCGTGGGGTGGGTGGGAGACATCTGCTTGGGCACAGGTGTGCCCTGTGACTGTAGCACCAAGGAACTAGGAGTGGGCTGGGGACTTGGCACAGTGACAGCACAGAGTATTTGGAAAGGAGGAGAAAGACCCACACACATAGCATCATGAGGATGATGATGATTATGATGACTGAACACATTTACACCAGCATTCAATTCATGTGCTCAAGACTGGGTGTTGTATGCACAGAAAGAAGATGTGAAAACTTCATAAAGGCCGTGACGATGGCAACGTAAAGACACGTGCATCACTCCACAGGGAAAACTATATGGAAGAAATTGCTACACCTGGTGGACAGCGCCTAGCCAAGGATTAGTGGATCTTTTCTGATTTCTGTTTTATTTTTCACTCTTCTTCTGAATTTTCCAAATTTCCTTCAATGTGCCTTCAATTTGAACTTTGTTTCAATTTTATGGAATTTATTCATTTTTTAAAAATTGAGATAAATGTAAGGGAGAAACAAAATACCCCAAAATTTCAGCACCCAGATTGATAGCCTCTGTTGGCATGATGGAAAATACATTTCAACTACAATATACGTATTAGAAAAGGGTTAGTAGCAGACGAGAGTTACTGTCCTGGAACCTGATCACTCGGTACTCTCAATACATTGAAGTGCTATTTTGGCAGTGAAGAGAATTCAATCGTCAAAGACAGAAAATGTAAACAAAACGTTGTGTGAAGGTTTACTCCTTCCATTTTTCTCCTAAAAGTAACTGATACTACTTTTAAACATACTTGTGAGGAGATGGTTATGCATATACCTGTGTGTGTCTCTGTGTGTATGCTTATAATTTACATGAGGGATCATATTATATAAACCTGTTGTACCTTGCTTCTTTCAAGGACTGTATCTTGGATCTCTTTCTACGTCAGCATGGATATATCTACCTCCTTCTTTTAAAAGCCTGCATGTATTATTATCCTTTTGATCAGTCCTTAGTTTTGGAATAACAATTCCCCACCCTATGTTAATTTTACCGTAGGGAAGGAAACCAGAACCGAAAAGTATGAGTTGTTTGGAAGAGCCCATGCGTGTCACGAACTAGATTCTTTCAGCATGTGGGGCACAGACAGACCATGATTGTTCTCACTTAACCTTGGCGAGTTCCATGCCCCACTGTCCTCTGTGGGCCCGATCTGTGCACCCGGCCATCAGGACTCCAGGGCAAAGCACAGCCTTGCACTGCAGCCCAGAGGCAGGCAGTCTCCACCACGTTCTTCCGGATGGCCTGGGACACGTCGCTGAACTTCTCAGGCCTCTGGGTCTCAGCTGGATAAAGCAGAGCTCTGGTGTGATTGATGTGTGCCCCAGTGGGAGGGGGCTCTCAAGGCCCTTCCAGCACAGAATTCTGATCCTGTATCACTGAGGTGCCACAGGGCCAAAGTCTCTGACAGTCCAAACCCGTCCAGTGCCAAAACAGCACTCTGTTGTATTGGACATGGAGAAGTCACCAGTGGTCAAGTCCTAGGATGCTAACTCTGATCTGCTGCCAACTAGTGGGTGATGAAACCGCTCAGGGTCCCCGATGTTTCCTGGGAATGTTTGGCCTGACATGGGAGCTCCTCAGTCCTCTCCTGTTCAAGTGATTGTTTTTCATTTAAAACAGTCAAATGTACTCATTGTAAAACATTCAACTGTGAAGTAAAAGTGAATGCCCAGCGTCCCTGTGCCAAATTCCCTAGAGGAAACCGCCCTGAACTTGTATTTCCTTTCAGACATTTTCTAGCCTAACCAGCAGGCACACATCTATACAGCTGTGCACGTGTGTGCTGCTTTCTGCACCAATGAGACCCCGTTTTCCTCTAGCTTGATGTTTCCTCTGCTCTCTACAGCACACACAGATGCCTCCATTCTTGTCCACAGCTGTGGAGTAGTCCATTGAACGGGCAGGCATTTCAATGGTATAGGACCTCCCACTATCACAAACAATACTACAACTAATATCCACAGAAGCACATGCACTTGTATCTGTGAGTGGTTCCACTGGTTACGGTGGGATTGCACCATCAACGGGAGATCATGCCCAGCATTTTATTGGATGTTGCGAAATGTTCTCCAACCTGGTTTCCCACTGGAGTCCAGCCAGAGTGATGGGGATTTCCTGACCCCATAAACCTTCACCAACATGGGGTTTTATCAACCTTTTCAACCTTTGCCAATATGATACGGTGCAAACAAGAGTCTTGGTTGACCTGATGACTTTCTGGCAGCTTCTTCCCTCCCTCCCCTCCCCTTCTCTCCCCTCTCCTTCTCTCCCCTCCCCTTCTGTTTCCTCCCTCCCTGCCTCCCTCCCTCCCTCTCCCTTCCTTCCCTTTCTCCTTCCTTCTTTCCTTCCCTCCCTCCCTTTTCTTTCCTTCTTTCTCTCTCTCTTTTCTTTCTTTTCTTTCCTTTCTTCTTTTTCACTCTTTCTTTCTTTTTCTTTCTTCTTTCTTTCTTTCCTCTTCTTTCTTTCTTTTTCTCTCTTTCTTTCTTTCTTTCTTTCTTTCTTTCTTTCTTTCTTTCTTTCTTTCTTTCTTTCTCTTTCTCTCTTTCTTTCTTCTTTCTCTTTCTTTTCTTTCTTTCTTCTTTTTTTTTTTTTTTGAGACAGGTCTTGCTCTGTCACCCTCCAGCCTCAACCTCCCAGACTCTGGTGATCCTCCCACCTCAGCCTCCTGAGTGGCTGGGACCACAGGTGTGTGCCACCACACCCAGCTAATTTTTGTGTTTTTAGTAGAGATGGGCTGGTCTCTAACTCCTGAGCTCAGCGATCTGTCTGCCTTGGCCTCCCACCATGCTGGGATTACATGGATGAGTCACGGTGCCCGGCCCAGCAGCTTGTTTTCTGCATCTTTGTGCCCTGTGGGGTTTCCTTGCTGGCTATGTTCTTCTTCTTCGATCTGGGCTCTCTTCAGTTCCCAAGATGTTAGCTCTCATCTCTGTGCTCTGGCCCCCAAGTCTCAAGCTGGGGAGTCCTAGTATGTTTTCTGGTTGCGATCATTGCTTTTGGTCATCTCTCCTTACCCCATCCGCATTCCACATGTCCAAGCAGAGACCTTTCATCTGCCCTCTAATCTTGCCTCGCAGACTTTGGTACTCGATACAAACGTGCTGAATAATTACATGAATAAGTGCAAGGATATCAGGACAAGGAGGAGGCAAGATTTAAATTTTTCTACTGTTTTCTGACGAATCGTGTATGAAATGGGGTTTGATATAATAGGAAAGACATTTTCGACTTCCTTTTTCTCTTACAGAATAAAATTGACTTTGCATGATGCATCATTATTTAGGAAAAAAAACAAGCAAACAATGTGTTATTTAAAAAGACTGCACACACTGCACGCATGGTCCCTCCTGTGTGGAAGTGAGAGTGCACTGAAGCCGCTACCGCAGCGCTGTCTGGGGGCCTCGTTTCTCTTCTTCTGTAGGATTTCCCAAATGTGAGTCAAAACTGGTGGCATTTGGAAAAGAAATGATTAACTTTAGGATATATATATATATATATAGCTGTAATTGTGATACCTTTTGATCCAGCAATTTATCTTAAAATTCAGACTAACGTGTAAAGTTAAAAGATGCTTAATAAAACTCAGTGCCCAAGAGTAGAGGACTGGCTCATTAAATTATGATACAGCCACAGAATGGAATAGATACAGTCATTAAAAATGGCATTATGTATGTGCGTGTGCATTAATGTATGTATAGACCCCTCACTGTGTAAATGTAGATGCATACATGTACACACACATTGATACAAGAAATGTTCACAATGTCGTGTTAAACAAAAAAGCTTCAAAACATGATGTAGGGTATAACTCATTTATCTGAAATATATATATACATTTTTTCATTGAGACAGAGTCTCGCTCTGTCGCCCAGGCTGGAGTGTGGTGGCGGAATCTTGGCTCACTGCAACCTCTCCCTCCCGCTTTCAGGTGATTCTCCTGCCTCAGCCTAGCAAGTAGCTGGGAGTACAGGTGCCCACCACCACACCTGGCTAATTTTTTGTATTTTTACTACAGATGGGGTTTCACCATGTTGGCCAGGCTGGTCTTGAACTCCTGACCTCAAGTGACCCGCCTGCCTTGGCCTCCCAAAGTGCTGGGATTACAGGCATGAGCCACCATGGCTGGCCTGAAATATATATCAATATGCATGCATTTATGCACATAAAGTCTAGAGAGATATAGTCACCAAAATGTTAATTATGGTAACCTTTTAGCACTTTTTTCTTACCTAGATTGTATAGCATTTCTACAAAGACAATGATTAATTATATAAATAATAAAATAAAGATTTAAATAAAAAACACCCAGAAGTTTCAGTATCAGCCAACTACTTGAATGTGTTGGCCCCGGGAGGAACCGCAAGCGTAAAGCTACAGATAAGGTTGTCTTGTCCATTCCCCAAAGTTGAACAAAAGACAAACACTGCAAAACTCCATTCTCCCCTTCCTCTCACATACCCCTTCAGCTAGTGCTTGATTTTACACCTGCCCTCTGCCACGAGCCTCCTGACAGAAAGCACTCACTGTCTGCATGTCCTCTGCTCCCTCTGCAGACAGTCTCCTTGCAGCTGGATCTGCCCTCACTGCCTCCCTAGCCTGATGATCCTCTTGTTGGGTTCAGCAAAGACCTCCCGGTTGGCATGTCCAAAGCCCTGTCCACAGTCCTCTTCCTAGTCAGTCCTCTCGGCCTTGGTGCCTGCACTCCCTTCTGGTCTCTCCCTCAGTGAGTTTGGCTCCTAATATGAGTTGAATTGTGTCACTCCCAAAATATGTCAAAGTCCTTACCCCCATACCTGTGAATGAGACCTTTTTTGGAAAGAGAGTCTTTGCAGATATAATCAAGTTAAGATTAAGTCATATAGGATAAGGGTGGGCCCTGATCCAGTTTGATCAGTGTCCTTATAAAGGAAGGTAACATGACACAGACAAGCATAAGGAAAGATGGCCATGTGAAGACAGAGGCAGAAACTCGAGAGACACTGCCACCAGCCAAGGAACACCTGGGGCCAGCAGAAGCCAAAGAGGCAGGGAAGGGTCTTGCCCAAGAGACTTTGGATGGAGCGTAGCCCTGCCAACAACCTGACTTTGAGTTTTTGTCCTCCAGAACTGTGAAAGAATGAGCGTCTGTTGTCATCAGCCACTCAGTTTGTGCTAATTTGTTATGGCAGTCACAAGAAACCACTATAGCTTCTGAGACACAAGGGACCCGAGCAGTCCTCTGGGCCTGGGAGGATCTTCTCTTTATGCTGAAGTATACGGAACATAGAGGCACCGTTTTCACTGATATGTCTAGGAAATCCAATCTTATTATTCATATTAGGTTGGTGCAAAAGTAATTGAGCTTTTTACCGTTACTTTCAATGGCAAAAACTGCAATGACTTTTGCACCAACCTAAAGTAAAACTTATAAAACAAAGTAAAAACTGTTTGTTTGTAAAAAATCAAAGTAAAACTGTTGTTTCTTCATTTGGGCAAAGCCTGGCTTGTTTTTCTGGGATATCACTGCCTCAGGAGGGCAGTGGCGAGGGCCATGTGATCAGGTCCTAGAATGGAAGCAGAAGGACGTGCGGGAGACAGAGCTGAGAGGCCACGGAGAGAATGGACGCCCACAAGAGGTCAGGCCACATCCTGTACCTTGTGGAGCTGAGTCCATCAGGGGAGGCCCAGAAACAGGTTAGTGTCCACAGAGAATAATGAGGTACATTTTAATTTTGCCTGGATGTGTGTCCTTCCTCTTTTTGGGGGCCGTCCCTGGCCTCCTGCACGGCTGTGTCCCCAGGGCCCTTCCCTCGAGGATCATTAGGATGACCACGGTGGAACTAACAGAAAGTGATTCTGGAGCACCCAATGGGCAACAGCAGGGGCTTCAAATCGGCTTCAAAATGTTGCTGACCGTTGCTTCAAGGTTGCATTGATGAAGGCTGCCTTGCAAGAAGCCTTCATAAAAAAACAAAACAAAACAAAACCAACTTGTTCAAAATTGAAGTTGGACTTGTTCCTTAAAGAAAATCTGAACAATGCAGGGAAGCATAACAATCCGTAAAACCACTCCCGAGTGGACACCAACGAACCACTCTTCCCAGATACCAGTGCGTCTAGGTATTGCCTTGTCTGTGGGCTTCCCTGCCTGCTGAGCTGAAATAGCCTCTCCATCACCACCTGTACCTCTTCTTCCTGGCACTTACCACCTAACGATCATAAACATGGTTTTTTTCTTCTCTTAGTAGAATATAAGAGACTGAGAGAGAGAGAGAGCTTGATTTCATTTTGCTTTTATTATTTTTTCTTACAGTTAGAACCTACAGGAATGTCTAGACCAGTGGTTCTCAAAGTGCGATCCGTGGACCCTTGGGGTCCCCAAGACCTTTTCAGGAGTCCACAAGGTCAAAACTATTTTCTTAACACAAGGTCAAAACTAGTTTTCCAACAACTAAGATGTTGTTTGTCTTTTTCCCTTTCATTCTCTCATGAGTATATGGTGGAATTTTCCAGCGTCTACATGAAGTGTGATATCATAACAAATTGAATGCAGAAGCAAACATGGGAATCCAGCTGTCTTCTATTAAGTGGGACTTAGAGAGATTTACAAAAATGTAAAACAGTACCACTCTCTTTATATGTTCTTTGTGTTAACATTAGATTTATTATTATTTATTTTAAAGAGGAATTAATGAAATATTTTTTAAATGATCAGTTTTAGTCCTTAATATGTAAATATCAATAGCTATGTTCTATACACACAAAAACTCTTTGTGGTTCTCCATGATTTTTAGTTTGATAACTGCTGGCCTAAACCATAGACGGTACTAGAAAAAATGTGTTAAATAAAAGAATGAGTGACTCAGTTGAGGTTACTATTTCAATGTCATTTTGTGTTTTTTTAACATGTATTTAAAGTTTTTATAATTTTGTGTCTTGCGTTTTTTCTTTAAACATGTAAGCTGAAATCCATTCCTATGCTATTGAACATTCTAAAAATAGCATTTTGAACGGCTGCATCATAGCCCATCCAGTGTAGCAGTTCTCACACACAGGGGAGCACCAACATTGCCTGTGGAGCTTTAAAAATGATGGAGATGCTCCTGGGTAAGGTGCGGTCATTTTTAGGTGCGTGGTCACATTGCTTGCCTGAAGTTGCATGGATTCCCATTCCGCTTCCCCGCATGTGAGTGGGCCACACTCATTTTCATTGTCAGCAGCATTTTTATTAAAAAAAAAAAATGGTGTACCACTTGTGTTTTGATGGTCATGATCTTAGACCGTTCGCGCTGCTATTATAAAATACCAGAGACTGGCTGATTTACAAAGAAGAGACGCTTGTTTTCTCACAGTTCTGGAGGCTGGGAAGTCCAAGGTCCAGGTGTTGGCAGAGGCAGTGTCTGGGGAGGGCTGCCCCCTGCTTCCAAGATGGCGTCTTGCTGCTGTGTTTGTGTCCTCAGAGGGCCCAAGCAGAAGAAGCCAGGCAGCTCTCTGGAGCCTCTTTCATGAGGGCATTAATCCTGCTCCTGAGGGAGGAGCCTTCATGACTCAGTAATACTCCCAGAGGCCCTATCTCATAATACCATCCCAGTGAGGTTTAAGTTTTAACCTCTGAACTTTGGAGGGACCCCAGCATTCAAAGCATAGCAGGCGCTTCTGGGATTACTGTGGACCGAGTTCTTCCCAGGTGTGCATGAGGTGGCTGTGTTTCCTATTCTGCACACCATCTGGTTGCGCTGTCTAAGGAGGCCCCTGAGAAGGCCCAACTTCACTGCTTGTGGTTTCATTTTCTCCTCCAAATCAGGCGAGCTACGTAATTGTCTCTCGAGCCTGAAACTCCTCTGCAGGTCTCCTACACGTGGTCTAAATCTGGAGTTATAGCAGGTGACTCCTGCACTGCCCTGACCTGCCTTGCTGTTGCTTACACCTTCAGGAAAGGCATCTTCAGCCCTATCTCTGCTGTGGATTCAGAAACCCCCTGACAGGTCAGTGAGTAGCACAGTCCTCCACTGGGGACCACTTCAACCTTCCAAGGACCCCAGTCAGGCCCTGAGTGTGTCCTTGAAATACATCCAGTTTCTAGTAGGAATAGAACATGGCCACAGAGAGAGGGCCTGGAATAGAGAAGCAAACACAAATGGCCAAGAACCATGGGAGCACCCCTGAACCTCACTCTCAAGAAACAGGCACAGCAGGGCAGGCCAGGCATGGTGGCTCACGCCTGTAATCCCAGCACTTTGGGAGGCTGAGTTGGACAGATTTCTTGAGTCCAGGAGTTCAAGACTAGTCTGGGCAACATAGGGAAACTGTCTTTACAATAAATAATAATAATAAAAAAATTAGCTGGGTGTGGTGGCATGAGCTTTGGTCCCAGTAACACAGGAGGCTGAGGCGGGAGGATTGCTGGAGGTTGAGGCTACAGTGAGCTATGACTGCGCCCACTGCACTCCAGCCTGGGCAACAGAGCAAGACCCTGTCTCAACCCGTCTCAAAAAAAAAAAAAAAAAAAAAAGAAAGTAAAAGAAAGAAAAAGACACAACAAACTAAAGCAATGAGGCGCCATTTTTGCCTGCTGGATAAGCAGAGATTAAATAAATAACCCCTCATGCTCACGAGGGTGCAGCTGCTGAGGTTGTGACAGGGACACCCTACTGGAAAGCAAACTGCTATTTCCCACAGAGAAAAATGAACAGACTCCCAAAAGGGGCATCATAAGGTGAATTCTGGAGCATTAGTAAGATAGACAATTATGCTGGCATTCAAGTTAGTATTTTTTTGATAACTTATCACAACATGAGAATGTATATTTTTTAAAAAGTCTGACTTCAAACCTCTATATGTTATTTTTCAAATTATGTAAGCAAGATGGATATATAAAAAATGTCTGAGAAAAAGACATAAAAATGTTAATGGTGGTAAGTTACATCTGGATTTGGAATAAATGTGTGTCTCGTGTGTGTGTGTGTGTGTGTGTGTGTTTGTATGAATTTTTTTCTCCGTTAAGTTTCTGCAATAAACCAAAAACATTTACTTTCCTGAAATCAACACGACTTGAAAACACGAAGTTTTTAAGGCCCCAGGTTTTGGAGACTCCTATGCACAGCTGAAATAGATATTTAACTTGGGAACTGGACAAGTTGGAGTTGATTGCAGCAGGAGAGTAGAAGGTTGGGTACGTGGGAGAAAGAGAGGATTCCAGGAAGAAAGAATAGCAAGAGTAGAGGCTCAGAGGAGAGGCCACACAGGAGCTGTGTGAGAGGTGACCTGGAAATCTATAGAACAGGTTTCAGCAAACTATAGGCCTTGGGGCAAATCCGGCCAGCTCTTTGTTTTTTTCATAAATGAAGTTGTTTTGAACACCACCACACCCATTTGTTTAGAGATTGCCTATGGCTGCTTTGGGCCATGATGTCAGAGTTGAGCCAGAGAGGCTGAAACAGTATGGAGACTCCTGGCCTGTTCTAGGGAGTTGGGCTCTTGTCCTGAGGGCAATGGAGAGCTACTGACCCATCTGAGGGAGGAGAATGACCAGAGCATATTTGCAGCTGTGGAAGATCTCCCTGGCACAGTGGGGAGCACGGGTTAGAGGGAACAAGGCCAGGGGATAAACCAGGAGTTGGCATGAAGGTAATACATTGAGAGATGGCACTGGGCTGGATCAGAGTAGCAGTGGCAGGGCTGGAGAAACGTGGAGAGACCAGAGAGAGACTTAGTACCTAGATGTGACAGCAGTGGTGGTGGTGGACTGAATGCAGGGGGTGAGTTGAGGAAGGGCTCGGGGCGACTGCCAGGTCCTGGCTCAGAGAAGTGCCACAGGACACAAGGAGGAGGGAGTCTTGGGTGGGTGTTGTGGTGGAAAGATGGCTCTGGGTGGGAATGTCCTATCTGAGGCTCCTGGTCAAGGGGAGATGTCCAGAGGCAGCTGGGCCTGGGGCTTTGGGGAGAGATCTGATTTAGAATCCAGCAGCCTGCAGATGTGAATTTTAGCCTGGGGTGTGAGTGGAAAGAAGGGGAGGGGTCTGGGCCAGAGCCCCAGGAGGGGTACATCCAGGGAACGCCTGTGGGAGGCGGTGTCTGCCAAAGGGGCGAGGAAAACAGTGGCTGGAGGTGGGAAGGAAACAGGGAGTGTGGACTCCAGAAATCAGGGAAGAATGACTTTGTCAAGGAGGATGCTCCAGGGTCACAAATGCTCCAGAGACGTCAAAGTGAGGAAGGGTCCGTGAGTGTATATACCCATGGGCGTAAAGGATTCGGCCACTAGGAGGTTGCTGATGCCTTGCCGAGATCAGAATCTGTGTAGCCAGTGAAGTGGAAATCTGGCCCCTCAGCCCTCCTTCCTTACCATGTAGTCTCTTTCCTCATCTCCTTGGACATCAAGGTGCGGGCTGAGGACAGTTAGCCAGGGCCATCATCAACAAGGGTCATCACCCACGTAGGTCTTGGCTGGGGCATGAGCTGGGCCTCTGATAAGTTCACTAGCCTTAGTAACAACTTCAGTAATGAGATGGGTGCCGCTTCTTCTGTGGGAAACAAAAGAAAGAAATGACGTGTGAGGAATGGAGTGTCAGTTCCTGAATCTGCAGATCAGTGCTGTTCCACAGAACTTTCTGCTCTGACGGGAATGCTCCGTATTTGCTCTGTCCAATATGGGAGCCCCTGGCCACAGGTAGCGACGGAGTGCTTAAAATGTGCTTAGTGCAATTTAGGAGCTAACTTTTACAATTGATTGAGTTGAATTCATTAAAGTTAAAATTTAAATAGCCATATGGGACTAGTGGCTCTCCTGTATTGGATGGTGCAGTTGTAGATGATAATTTTTTTCAGGGTTGAGAACTGTTCCTTTAAAATAAGAATATATGATATTGACTTCAAGTAATTAACTCTTTTAATACACTTCTTTCAACGTACCGAGGATGTATTCACAAACCTGACACTCAGATATGTTCGTATATCAAAGCAATTATGTTGTTCTATTTATCTAAGAGTCCATTTAGACAAACTCCTTGAGTGTGAAGGGATTGGAAGGAGAAGGTGCAGCATATAAAGAGAGTTTTGCCCTTGCTCCTTCCTTGAGTCCACTTGGAACACTATTATAATTTTATCTGAGCACAACTGATGTCATCCCACAAAGTAATGTTGGTGCGTGGTGGCCGGGGCCCCTGCCCTGCCCTGGTGGCCGAGCTGGGTGGAGGCTGTCAGAAAGGCCTTTCACAGCAGCTTCTAACTGACCTGGCGCCGAGCTGTGGAGGCGCAGATCCCCCTGTCGTTGGGATGAGGGCCCACAGGAGGAGTAGTTTTACATTCTCAGGTGTAGCTCTAATCTGGTGGCCTCCTCTCGAGCAGTGTCCCGGGCCCAGAGAACAGTTTGCAGCTCTCTCCTCTGGCCTGCGTTCCTGAAGCCTGGGAAGTGAACTCCTCGGCAGCCTCACAGCTTGGGGAGCAGGATGAAAGAACTACTCCTAAGATGTCCTTATGCTTCTCACCCATGATCTCCCTGCAAAGTTAACAGTGAGTGCCTTCTCTCTCTGGGGGGCAAAAGGAGGGAGACAGATGCCAGGCCTCGGAGAGGCTTGCTCACTCACCTGGGCAGGCCCCGAGCGCGCCTCTGCCACAGCACGCACCTGCTCCCCATCCCAGACCCCCAGGGCCACACTTACAAAGCTCAGAAAAAGGAGTCCTTTTTAACTTCTGGCTCCCAAACTCATCGGTGGCCCAGCTGACCTGAACTGACACGTGACTCTTTGGGGTCTTTATGCGTCCATCTTGTGCCAGTATTTCTAGGTCACTGTAGAAGTACATAGGTGTTTGTCAGTGCCAGGGCTAGGGTGAGGCGGGTGAGGCACCCAGGCACCGAGCACTTCCTTGAATCTTGTGCCCTGGGCCCCTCCCTTGCTTGTCCTGGTCCTGTCCTGTGTTTGAGGTTGCCCTGGAGCCCACCGGGGTATTTATGCAATACATTGGGGGATTTATTGTGTCTTGTGCATAATATCCTATAAATAGCATTTACATACTACAAGGCATTGTCTTTCTAAAATCTGAAAAATTTGAATTCCAAAGCACATCTGGCCCAAGTTTTCGGTGAGGACTTGACTTGGGTTAAAATCACCCCTTTGTGTCTGGAGCGTCCCACATCATCCTTGTCTGTCCCCACACATGGCAAAGTGCACGGCACACAAGAGCAGTGTGCTGGGGTCTGGTGCACACCGGTTGACTGAAAGGGAGTGTCTCGCCAGTTCCTGGAAACATGGGTGGCATGGTGCCCTGGAGAAAGGCCTCGGCCTGAGACCACGGTGGTACTGGCAAGGGTTGGGGCTGGGCATTTTGCCCAAGGGAGCGTGGGTGGCCCCTCTCCACTCTGGAATCGCCACATTGGAAAGGTATTTGCAGCACAATTAATAGTGATCTAGGTCAGTGTCCCAAAGGTTCTGGAAGGTCCCCAGAGAATGAGAAGTTTGCAGCAGGTTTGTTTAATCAACAGTGCTGACATGAGATGACAGCATGGAGGCCAGCAATGGAGTTCAGCTCCAGCCAGGACGGACTAGGGTGGATTTCAAAAACAGTATAAGATAGTTTCTGTGAGTTTCAGATCAGTGAGAAGTTTCTTTAGCATAAGTATGTCCTAGATACTTTAACTAAAGTACTGGGACATACATATAATAAACTATTACTTGTGTTTTATTTGGGATTCAGACTTGACTGGTGTCCTGTGTTTATCTGGCCACGGGCTGGGAGAAGTTAGCAAAGAAGGGCAAGCTCTTGACCCTTTGGGGAACTGGAGAGGAAGAGAAGACCCCGGACGCCGGCCCCCAAGGACCAGCCCTGAGCACGGCCCAGTGGTCCGAACGGCAGTGAGGCAGTGGCCTGGAGAGGGTGTCAAGGGCATCAGTCTATTTAGAACCCCCAGCCCCTGCTCCAAGGGCACCAGGATGGGGGCACAGTGGTCCCTCACTCCACTGCAAGAGGAAGGGGACTTAGGCCTGCTCCATGCTGGATCCGCGGGCAACACCACCATGGCCAGTTCTGGGCATGGAAACAGGTAGCAGCTGCTACAGGCCCGACTCGGCCCCTGCTCTGCACAGGTGTAGGGAACAGTCCCACGCTCCACCGCAGCAGGGCGTGCAGCCGTAGAAGCTGGTGAGGTGGGGCCACAGGAGCCCAGTCTCGCTTCCTCTGCCCAGAGGGAGCCTGTTCACAGGCCCCTCTCGGCCCACACCAGAGCAAAGCCTGGACCTCTTAGAGGGCGGCTTGAATCTGCTAATGTGGTACTTTCTTTATTTTTTAGTTTTTATTAACACGTTCTCAGCAAATTCTGTACAGCTAACACTGTTAGCCTAACAACCCAAGATTGACTGCACCTGAGCATATTCGTCTCCATTGCAGAGTGTAATTGAAACGTGAAGTCAAAACTAAATGTTGGCAGAGGGTGTCTGTCAACCTGCTTTAAGGCTGTATTCAGAGCCAATTTAAATGCCTTTGCAAGTTACATGGAGGTAGTCTGGGTTGATTTTTCCAGATGGTGGTAGGATTTTTCAGAAGCACCAATGTTAAATTGATATTGTATGACATGGTACAAAACCTTAGGATGTCTTCATTGGAGTTACAGAAACTCTACTCACCTTGGGGACTTGATCCAGCCCCAAAGCAGCACGGAGCGGGCGGCCCACCGTGTTCGTATGGGTCTCTCAGGCTACATCGACGGGAGGCTACTCTTTCTCTCGGCAAAAGAACTCACTCCTCTGTCTCGGTTGTGGGCATGAATCTAAGATAAATGAACAAAACCCCCATTCCACACTATTAAACGATGTCCTCGGCCTGTCCCCAAGCCACCTCTGGGATGCCCTCCACATTGCATCTCTGTATGACCTGCATGTGTGGGCGTTGTGAGCTCAGCCTGGCAGTATCCTGCGCGCGGGATATAAAGACACCTCTCTTTCTGGCCCCAGAAATGCAGCCTGCCGTCCTTGTCCTTGACTACCCCACTCAGGACGGTAAATGTGGCTCTCAGGAATACATTACTGTGCATCTTGAGCCACCAACATTGTGAAAGGGACAGAGATTCCTCTTACGTGTGTTTTTAATGCTTCAAGGAATTTCCCCACCAACGGGGGCCTGGCAGCAGCGTCCTCCTCTGGGACGCTATGACATTATGATCGAATGGCTAAACCAGTGTGAACAGGAAGCGGAGGGCATTAGGAGGAGCTGCTCACACTCCAAAGTGTCCCAGAGCCTTGGCTCCCTGGGAGAGAAACCGGCCAAACTTTGAGAAGTAAGAAAGGCCTCCAAGACAGCAGGCCAGGTGTGGGGTCCTGGAGGGAGGCCTGGACTCCTGGAAGTGGACCAACTGTGTTTTCGTGGCACAGACAGTGAACCAAGGTTCCACGTCATCCACTAACTCGCCTTTGCCACCAACCTTCCAGCCCTGGCCTCTGGGGGGACTCCCTGTGGAAGGGGTGTGCTGCTTGCATGTGGGATTTGAGAATGTCATTCTTGGGGCCACGGTCTGTTCTTACTGACTGCTGAACGGACTCTGTCACCAGGCAGACCTGTAAGGGGGCGAGCATGGGCGTGGAAATCCCACACAGTGTGTGGCTTGAACACCAGGGCCAAGCCTAGGTCCAGGCTAAGTCACTTTGACTTCTGCCTGTGCCATTTCCAAGTTATGACTCTGCCTGCCTTGGTGCTGAGAGCAGCCCTGTGAAGTAGCTGTTTGCATTTTAGATTTTATTTTTCAGGGTGATTTTCCATTTATAGAACACTGAGTGGAAAGTACAGAGTTCCCGCGTAGGCTGTCCCTCCATTACATCCATTACAGTGGATGAACCAGTATTGATGCCTTAATAGTAACTAACGTCCAAAGTTTCCATTAGGGCTTGCTCTTGGTGGTGTACATGCTACGGGCTTGCACCAACGTGTGACATCACGTATCCATCATCACAGTCTCATACACAACAGTTTCACTGCCCACCAAATCCTGTGCTCCTACCCGACCCTCCTTCTCCCACCCTCCGGCTGCTCATCTGTTTCCTGACCCCATAGTTTTACCCTCTCTAGGATGTCACATGGTTGGAATCCTGCAGTACCTCCTCTTCTTTCGCCGCCCGATTTATGTGTAAGGTTCCTCCGTATCTTTTCATGGAGTAAAAATCTCCTTTTTATTTTTTATTGCTGATCACTGTTTCATTGTATGAATGTACCACAGTTTGTTTAATCGGAAGTCCTAGTTTGAGTTTCGTTTTACAGATGAAGGGACAGACTGAGCGTGGCTAAGTGTTTTGCTGCGAGTCACACAGGTTGGGAGATTTGGAGTTCTGGATAACTGGACTGGAAGCCACCATGATGCCTCACTGCATCCCGGACCTGGGAAATCTGAGTCATCATTTGTAATGATCTTCTGCATCAGTCACAGGTGTCATTCAGTACTCACTAATGTGCCTTTTTACACGGCTTTTCCGAAATAGCTGGCATCTGCAGCACTCTGGACCGGAGACTTCCGAGGGGTGAAGATGGTGTGGGCAGGTCCAGCGTGGACAGGAGGTGCCAGTTTAAAGGATGACTGTCCATGGCCACCTCACAATCTATGCAGCCCCCTGGTGCCCAAGTAGCAGGGACAGGGCTGTGACCTTCCCCCAGGGACCAAACCCCGCTGTTGGCAGCTGCTGGTCTCTGTGATTGCTTCTATGTTAGGCTTGGGGGACAGAAGACATTTTTCTTTTGCTGAAACCTGAAGGGGAACAAATCGTGTGAAACTTGGCATCTAAATCTTCCCTTTCCCTCTAAGGAAAACCTCTGCAATCATTCTGCGAAGTATTCTCTCTCCTTTTGTCCTGTTTAAGATTCGGGTGTTGACAACTTCCTTTGGGAGACCATATTAGGGTCTCAGATTTCACCATCAAGAAAACCTCTAAGTATTTTAGCAGAAAGCTCCTGATTAAGTTGATCTCCTCGGCACCGCAGCCTGCCCCTCTCCTGGGCTGAGCCACACAGGACTCCGCTTGCTGGGCAGCTGTTTGTGGGAATCTTGCGGCGGTGTTTCAGCTTTCTTGCTCAGCCACCCAGATTTAGCTATTTAAGTTCCCCTCATAAATCAGCCACACCGTGCATCTTAATCATCTCCTTCCAGTTTGTCTATAAGCTCTCTGCCCTCCAAGAAATAAATTACCCGCAATTACTTAAAGTTAGTAATTGAATTTATTTTGGTGGTAGAGAGAAAATGTATCCATTTTGCTAGTAATTTGTAGTCATTTTTGGTAATTGATAGTAATTTTCGAGTAAATACTAATTAAATGTTTCACTAAGTAAAAGAAGTATAGAGTCATGTATTCACGAGGCATTAGTAGTCCCGATTTATCTTTATACCAGCAAGTGATTTCAGTGGAGTTGATAAGATCCAGTGGCATTACTCTCGCAGTGTTCAGCTCTGAAAAAGTGATCAAGATTGTGCAGCTTGTTCAGAATCAGCTGCACAATCACCTCCAGGAAGGGGCCCCCCAGGCTTCAGACTGTGGCTCCATACAGTGTCTGAGAGGAGGGGGCTGGATGCAGAGGAATGGGCCCCAAAGGAGGGGTTCCTGTCACCCTGCAGGAAGCCGATGTGGCATTCTCTCTGCTACATGTCACCCTCCTTGCCCACGTGGGGTGGTCCTGACCACCGGGTGGGTTCCTCCACATCTAGGCAGGCAGGATCTTTAACTGACGTTTGGGCCATTGTGAAGATGTGCTTATTTTGCAAACGTGTCTGCAAGTGAAATTGGCTACACCGACCATAGTAGAAGTTTTTATTTCGTGAAATGAATCCATTAATTCCTACTACCTGGCGGGTACTTAGTTGTTAGCCAGTAAGTTATTTTTTCCTTTAAAATCATTCTCTGCTTGCTCATCAGTGAAGCGAAGGTTGTCTGCGTGGGGTGTTGTGGTATTTGCTGCGTGGCACTGTCATCCCACCTTTGCTCCTCTGTTTATCCGGCTGAGGGCTCAAAGCATGTTTCTTGGGTGAGAGAGAGAAGTAGTGATTTTCCCCCAGAACATGCTCCTAGTTAGAAAATAATATCCCTCTAGAATTAATTAATTAATGGGAGTTGATACAATTAACAAATACTGAGTGACAAATTCTACAGAGGTGCCATTCTCTAATTAGTGCTGTGGTTTAGGGCACTACAGAGCCTCTTAGCTTCCATATCCTGACCAGTAAAACGAGGGGCTAACCTGAAACTTCCCACTACAATCTATCTTCCCAGGGTTTTTTTTTTTAAGTAGAAAAACAATTAAAATGTGTTTTTATATTTACTTAAAATGTAATACACTGTCATGAGGAGTATTTTGGAAACTAAGCAAACAAAAAAGGCATTGACATCATTCATTGTTCCCAGCTGTAATTAATATTTTAGCACATTTTCTTTCCGACTTATTCTTTCCTGTAGGTTTGTTTTTTCATTGTGATCAATCAGAATATAAACTTCCATTTGCTTAATTCTCCCTTTGATGAGAATGTTCGAAAAATGTTATTATATAGTCAATAGAAATATAGCTTGTAATGATTCCATGATATTTTAGTCAATGCAACAACTGTAATTTGCTTAGCCATTCTTTTATTTTTTTCGACATTTAGGCTGTTTTAAAGTTTTTGTTATTATAAATAACACTTCTCTGAACATCTTTATAAAGTTCGATCTATTCAGATTGTTTTCTTTGGTTAGAGTCCCAGAACAAAATTATGATGTCAAAGGACATGAATATTTTAAGGCTCACATTACTACCAGCCAAATCTTCTTTCAGAAGTGCTGCCCTGGTTTCTCCTGCCCCCAGCACTATATGAGAATTTCCTATTTCACTGCTCCATCTCAGTTTTGGATATTACCATTAAAAATTTCTGCTGGTTGGATGGGTCAAAAATGGTGCCATGTTTCATACTCATTTTATTATTAACCATGTGGTTAAATGGTTTCTGTCACATTACACTTTGCATTCTATCCCCTTGGAATTGCTTGTTTCTGCCCCTTTCCCATTCATCTATTGGGATGTTTATGTTTTTCTTCCCCATTTGTATGAGCTATTTATATAATAAAGTTATTAACCCTTAATTGTGTTTCTGCACAATCTTTTTCTAATGGCATTGATTTCTAAGTTGGCTTTCAAGCTCACAGTAATTGTTGAATGATCTGAGGACAATGCGGCCTTTCCAGTGTTTTCCCTTCTGCTGACCGCCAAGTTTAGAAGGATATAAGCCAACAAAACAGAAACCTGTGCAATAAAGATGTTGGGTGTTTTCAATATCCATGTGAGCCTGGCTTTTAAAAACCTTTCTTTCCTAGCCAAGGAATCCTTGTATGAATTAAATATGAAACTTCCATCCCTTACAAAGTAAACATGTAATGATATACTTCTTGTCCCCATTACAAATCTGAGGGGAGCCTGCTCTCTGATCTCACATAAAACAGGTGACTCTTCAATTAAACATAAATTTTCAATTAAAGCACATCCCTCTGGGTGGCGGATCGCAGTTCCCACCCCGGCTGGGCAGAGCCTGCCTGGGCAGCCTCTCAGCGTCCAGCTGCTGTTGGAGAGGCCAGGCTCCCTGGCGGCTCCCAGGAGTGTGGGCTCAGCCGGCTGCCTGAGGAGCTCAGGCCTGGGCAGAGGGGCCCAGAGCCCTGCCGTGATGCCCACTGTGCAGGGCAGAGCCGGAACCTTTGAAAACCAAGGGAGAGCTCTCTCCTTCTGACCCTGCAGCCCTGAAGTTTCATCGGCTCAGCATGAGGCTCTGAGGTTACTTGAAAATAGCATCTTCCAGGAAAAGATCCAAGGGCTGCAGGATACTTGGGGGGCACTTGTCATACTACTCAAGCCCAGCCAGGCCCCTTCTTGTTCTTTTCAGCAACAGTGATCTGAAAAGATACATGTTTATCTGTATAAGAATTTTAAAAAATTCTTGTAAACTTAAGAATGTTCAACAATCAAGTAAAGTCAAATTCCCTGCCTCTCCCATGTCTATCCCAGGGTCCTTCCCCGGGGGAACCACTGCTATCAACTCTCTGTGTGCCCTTCTTCCAGATATATGCATACCTGGAAATATAGTGTGCATGTGCATGTGGGGGTGTAAGCATGTGTGGGTGTACGTATGCATATGTTTGTATGTGTGCATGTGTATACTTGTACACACAGGCACATGTATGCATGTATGCATGCCTGTGTATGCATGCACCTGCACGTGTGCATGTAGACATTCATGTGCGCATGTGCGCATGTGTGATGGGGGTACATTATGCATAGTCTGTAGCTTGCTCCTTTCATTTAACCCGCATGGAGACCTTTTTACTTCAGCACATCTGGCCTGATCTTGTCTTGTTGTGGCTCCTGTAGGAATTAGAAGTTCAGGTCAGGTAGTGAACTAACATGCTTCGGCAAACACAGAGCATGTTGAATCCTGGACTTACTTGGGCACTAGACCTCCCTCACCCTCAGATCAAAGGTGTTTCTTCCCTTTTGCATTTTAATTTCTTACCTGTATAGTGACCCTAAGCTCCTTCCAGTTTTATTATGCTAGGCTAAAAGGTTAAAAACAGTTGTTTGATGGAAGAGTCAAGAGATACGTGGAGATTTTATGTCAAGAAGAATTGAAAACATTTTTGTGTTGATTATTTAAAAAGTAAGAATTACAGCAATCAAAATGTGCCATTTCCTTCACATTGGTAATACAACATTGTTGCAGGGATCTAAAAGCGACTTTACAATGTTACAATCTAGAAATCAGTGACACTTCATGCCACACAGGATGAGAAGCAGTTGGGTCCAGAAGTGGGAGTCAGACTAAGACTCAGAGGACCATGGTTCAAGCCTAGGCCCCTCCCTGCCTCAGTTTCCTCATCCTTGAGATAGGTTGTGAAAAAAGATGAAATAATAGATGTGAGAGTGCATGTGTATGCCATGAAGAGACACACAAATGCTGGTGATTGTTGTTAACAAGGCAGCAAACTTGAAGGTTTGTATTGAAAAGGAACTGAAATTGATAAGCGACCCTAAATTTCCTCCAAAGAAGCCTCTGGAAAAGCTTCAAGGAGCTTCCAGCTTTAGCAACCTGCTAGTCTTGCTGTGTAGAACGTTCTGCGAGGACACACCCTCAGGCCCTTGGCAACCATGTTCTGAGGGAGATGCCTTCGTAAGGAGCAGGGATCAGTGGCCAGAATGAGCAGCACCATGGATTTTTTTGCTGATGGAAAGTGCTCTCAGTGAACGTGGCGGAAATTCTACAGGGCACATGGAGGGTATTGGTGACAGCTGCCTCCCAGGCTTGGCCAGGTAACCCAGATGTTCTGTGGCCAACTGTGCAGCTGGAGGCAGGTGGGCTTCACCCTGCAGACCTGACTGGGTCAGGCCACCCTAGAGTCCTCTGCCTTCTGTGCACAGTGGATTCTGGGGTGGGGACAGAAGAGCTGGCAGCTTCCCCTCAGGTATCTGCAGCGATGGCAGCCCCAAAGCAGAGTCCCTCTAGACACTATCTCACATGGGCCCTGGCTGTGGCTTGGGTCCTCTCCCAGCCCAGCACCCTGCAGGGGTGGTCCCAGCAGGCCCTGTGGAGGATGGCGGCTGCTGTTTCCATTTGGGTTGCTCTCCAGTTTCAGTACTAACTTCTGGTTCTCAGTGTTCCTGTGGTCATTTAGAAGGAAAAATAAAAAAAGGGGGGTTAATAATCAGTTTTTTCTTCAAAGTATTCTGTTATATATAAAGGAGGTCAAATGGGAAGACAGGGCAAGCTATTAGAACATAATTTCAAAAGGAACTATGTGGAAAATGCATACATATAAGTTATTTTAAAAGATTAATCCATTCCCAATAGGAGCTTGAACACAATGTATATTTGAAATTAAACAAATAAATGTGCGACCTGGCTCTCTCACAAAAGTAATTTTTTTTTTTTTTAAATATGACTTATCGCATGGGGCAGTCCAAGTTGAGCTTGAATAAAAGGATGGCATTTAAAATTCAACAATGCCCATCTACTACAGGCTGACGCACGTTTAAAAAGATCTACTTATAAAGAGCTGTTCTTTAATTAAGAAAAACTAATATCAAAGCAGTTTTTTGCATTTAAAATTCGTGTTTAAACTTCTCCTAGATTAAGTGAGCTTAAACAGTTGCGATTCCTGACTTTAACAGCATTATAAAATACATTAGAGATTGAGAGGATAAAATTCTGCCATGTTAGGTTATAACCTAACTGCTATTTGCAGTTGTAAGGAGTACTAATGGCGCAGGGACAAGATTTATTGTCGCAAAGACATTCTGCTTAACATTAGCCTTGTCATTCCATTAATAATGACTGCTTATGAGCCATCTCGTTGGCATCTTTGTTGTCCTGAAAACTTAAAACTCACAGCACAATTCTTTACGACGTGTTCCATTGCCCCCTCTGGGTATTCCCGACCATTATCCCATTTGGTTATATTCAAAACTGCTGCCTCCGGAGAGAGCATTAGGCCGACCTTTCACCTTCCAATATTCTTGGTTCAAATGGCGTAATAACATGTAGTGAATATTTACAAGCACACTTATACTATAATAGAGTACTGCTGTGAACATTAGCACATATTTTCTGCTCAATCAGGCTTTGATGTAGAGCTTGCCAAGCACCCCAGAGAAAATGCAGTCCCCAGTAAGCTGTGCTAGTGAAACACCCTTGAACCTAAACAGCTTACATAACATAAACTGACTAGATGGAGATTAGCAAGGCGACAGAGTTTCTGGGATGCCTGATGTCATCAGGGTCTTCCTAGCAGAGGACTCCAGGCTGGAGGCAGGAGTCCCCCGTACCTGGAATTCTGAATGGATCAGCGCGTAGCTTATCCAGAAAAGGAAAATTAAAGGCCATGTGATGCATTGGCACCAGGTGGCCTGGTCACTTTCCCCAGGGCTTTAAAATTTCTTAATTAATTTTTTTAATTAAAAAAATGAGATCCCCCACTTACAGGATAAATTGTAAAATACCTCCTTGGTCCTGCTCCTCCTTCCCACATTAACTCCACCCCTCTTTCCTAGCTCCACCCCTTCTCCAGCCACACCTTGTCTGAGAAGCCCTTCCTCAGTTATAATAGTTGGCTCTCTTTACTAGCTCTGCCTCATTCTGTTGGCCACGCCCATTGCCTTTGTCCCACCCCTTTCCCTGGATGACTACCCACTCTTAAATTAGGCCTGGGAAATTCTAGCTCCTCCCCTCTGCACTGGCTCCACACTCCCCAGCATGCCCCACCCATTCAGCACAAGACCCGCCCCTCCATGTCTTCTAGAAGCCCAGTGGGGACATTCTCACCCCACCTTCCCCACTCTCCTGGCTTCTTCCAGGCCCAAGGGAGCGGGGAGAAGCACAAGTACAGCTGAAACCTCTTGTGTGTTTGCTTTGTTTTGCTTATTCCCTCTACTCCTCTGAAATTAGAGGGGACTAAAACTTTTTCTGTAGAACCTGCATCAAAGACCAGAAGGGCTGTTGGCTTTGGGCACCCAGCTAGCTCTGGCATGAGGAGCCCTCTGGGCAAGAAGGGCGTTTGTCTTTTAAACACAGATGCATGTCTGTCTATCCATCTGTCTGCTTTTTGTTACTTTTTTCCTTTTTGCAGAGCTGGCATAAATAAGGGTCTTGGATTTTCAGGCGATTTCTACCTCGCAAATTCAAGAGGTCAGAGGCTTATAATAAGATCCCTATAATTCAAAGGTACCTCGTGGAAGGTCGGCCATCAGCAGTAATTGCATGGCTGTCCCGGGGCCTGTCTGTCAGGAGTTTCTTAGAGATTTACACTGACGTCTACTGATGCCGCAGGGGTCCCGAAGCCTGGCCAGCGGCCGAGGTCCCCACTTCTGTGTCCAACCCTGCCCTCCTGCTGATCTGTGTACAGGGCTGAGCGAGGTGCCTCTCCTTAAGGCCTGGCCCTAGGCTTAGGTAGATGGGCAGCCTAAAGGTGACTCGCAGGCAGTGATTTTCTGTTCTTGTGGGCAAGTGTTTGTAGCGTGGGAGGCCTGCCTGTGGCTCGGATTAATGGGAATTTTCCCCATATTTTGGTCGGTGCCCTGCATTGCACGGTGCACAAATGTGTGTTTGATAAATGCTCTGTGATCCGGTTCATCCCGTTTGCGTTGTGCGTTATCAGTAGGAAGGAGGTAGTAATGGGACTCCAGACGGCCTCCTCTCCTGGGGATTGTTATTTATGTAGGAGCTTGTTATAATGCAAGTCATTAAACAGATTTAAATTTACCACAGGTTAAGCTGTGCATCCACTTAAACAACTACATATAACAAAAGCCTGATATAATATGGTTAGGTTATAACACAGCGTGAGTCTGTCTCCTGGCTTTATTGCTGGGTCAGTGTGAAGTGGGGTGAGCCATTGCTCCTTAGTGGGAATTAAGACAGCCTTTTGGCATTTCCTATATTTTATGAAACTATTTTGTCCTTGTCTGGGTGTAGGGTAGTGCCTGTGTTGAACTGTTTCCCTCTTTTTCTCCGCTACTGTTTCCTTATTTTACTTTGCCTGGAGACTGAGTTTTCACTATTATTTATTCAGTCATTATTGTGTGCCACACACTGCCCTTAGCACTTGACGTGAGATATGCTATTTGTTTTTTTCCAACAAATCTGAGAGGGAGCTACCATTGAACTCATCTGGTAGTTGAAGAACTGTAGTTCAGACAGGTGAAGGCACTTTCCTAGAGTCACACAGCCAGTAAGCCGCAGAGCCACGGTTCCAACCAACAGAAGCAGGCTTAGCTCCATGATCTAAAATGTTGTCAGAATTACTTTTTTTTTTTTTTTTTGAGAAGGAGTCTCGCTCTGTCGCCCAGGCTGGAGTGCAGTGGCCAGATCTCAGCTCACTGCAAGCTCCGCCTCCCAGGTTCCCGCCATTCTCCTGGCTCAGCCTCCCGAGTAGCTGGGACTACAGGCGTCCGCCACCGAACCTGGCTAAATTTTTGTTTTTTTTAGTGGAGACGGGGTTTCACCATATTAACCAGAATGGTCTCGATCTCCTGACCTCGTGATCCGCCCGTCTCGGCCTCCCAAAGTGCTGGGATTACAGGCTTGAGCCACCGCGCCCGGCCCCAGAATTACTTTTTATGTTACAAAAATGTCTTGAGGTTTTACGAAGACACTGGGCAATTATAGAAGGACTCTTCAGGTTTGGGATATGTAAGTCCTTATTCTTTCTAATGATGCCCCAAGTGCTTTATCATCATGATCCTCTCTTCAGTCCATTTATGTGTTTATTGAGCGTCTGCTATGGAGCCTTTGTTAGTTTCCAGAATGAAGATGACTTAACTCCAATAGGGAAAGGACAGAGAAACCATTAATGGAAGATAAGAGTGTTTACATCTATGAAGGGGATTTTTTTTCAGGGAAGGGAACTAATCTAATTCTTCCAGTGGGGCTTCAGAAAAGACAAGTCTGACTCTTCATGAAGAAGGAAAAAGCCTTTCTCATGAACTGTTTGTATTTATTTATTTATTTATTTATTTATTATTTTTATTAGATTTTTAGAGACAGGATCTCACTATGTTGACCAAGCTGGTCTCCAACTCCTGGCCTCAAGTGATCCACTGATCCTCCTGACTTGGCCTCCCAAAGTGCTGGGATTACAGGAGTGAGCCACTCACGCTCGGCCGTGAGCTAATTTTGTTTAGATCATGCCAGCGATATGGATGACAAGGCAGGTTAAGGTCACCTAGCAGGAGAGAACAAGATATGAGAAATAACCAGGTCTTAAGACACTTTAGTATTTAAAAGAGAAAGATGAGAGGCCGATTCGGGTCAGGAGAAGAAGATGGGCAGGTAAGAAGAAAACGAGAAAATGGTGGAGCCACGAAAGCCGAGGGAAGAAAGTGTTACAAGAAGAAGGAGAGACGTTAGCAGGGCTCGGGGCAGCTGAGACTCTGTGGAAGATGAGGCTTTTCCATGCTCATCTGGCCTCACAACAGGGAAATCATTGTTGACGTTGGTCAGAGAAGTGGAGAAACAGAAGCAGAACCAGTCAGGAACGCACGGGAGGTTGGGAAGTGTCGACAGCTCTTAGAGGTGATGTGGGGAGGAGGCTGACGTTAGGGTGAAGAGTATAATGGGAGGAACCGGGAAGGGGATGGGGGTACAGAGAGATTTTCTTCTTGGGGGTTTTTGCAGACTCATTAAAGGAAGAATCTAGTAGACAGGTTAAAGACTGGAAGGGAGGGAGAAGGGATGGATGGAAGTACAAGGGCTTTCAGAGGCAGGAAGTCTAGAACATCACGATGGATAATTTAAATCAGAAAAACTTCATTGTACTATTTTGAGAACTATTTCTTCCCAGAGTTTGTCTTCTCATGAACGTATTTAACAGTTACAAAAGAAGCTTCCTGTCTCTCTAAGTCAGTGTCCACGTGCCATTGTGTGTCTGCGTAGAGCATCTTCGGTGCCCTGCAAGCTCCTGTAGGTGCGTCTCATCAAGCTGTCTCCTTCCCAGTATCTTCAGTCTCTTCCCCGGCACATCCATAAGGGGTCCCGAGGCCTTTTGCAGCTTCCTCCAGCAGCCTCCTACCCTCTGCGTTTGTTCATGCCCCCGGAAACGCTTGCTGCATGGTGCTGCAGTTATAGTTTCATGTTGGCAAACTGTTTTCTGTTGGTCAGGTAGTAAGTATTTTCATCTTTGCAGATGCTGCGATTAGTCAGTTCTGCCTTGTGTCAGGAAAACAACCATCAACAGTGCATAAGCGTGCATGTGCTTGGCAGGGTTCCCACAGAACTTCATTATGGACACTGAAGTTTGAATTTCATAGAATTTCCATGTGCCACAAGGTAATTTGTTCTTTGGATTTTTTTTTTCAACCATTTAAAATGGTAAACACCATTCTTAGCTCACATAAAGAAGGCAGGGGGCTGGATCTGGCCTGCAGGTGGTACCTTGCTGACCGCTCTAGACCGTTTCTCCTGGGGAGAGGGGATAGCGTCCTCCAGTCCAGGCCACTGCCTGAAACTTTTCTGATGAGTAAATGGGTGAGTGACCTGTTTAAGCTGTACATTTTCATTTATAAGCTGTCCCAAATGGCAAAATTCCTGTAACATGTAAGTTAAATGTTCTTCTGGTCCTAGAAATCCCCGCAGGAGGACACAGTGCATCTGTGCGAGGGATGACGTAACCATCCTCTGAGAACCAGAGCATCTTGTCCAATATTAATTGGGCTCCAAGTAATTAAGTTTGGATATTTTCCTCAGTAGGAGACTAAGCTTCTTTCCTCCTTCAGTTCCCTCCCAAATATAAGCATAGGATGAACTTTTGGTCTTTCTGCCTGGTCCCTTACCAAAGATTAAGAAAAAACAAACCCCACCCTACCTGAGTCTGCAGAGGAGCTGAAAGAGCTGCTTTGCTTATACAAGTGCCTTGGGTCCACCCGGAAGTGAGCAGTGTGGCCTCTGCTCAGTGCCCGTGTGCGGGGAAGTGGCGGGTACAGCATGGTCCAGCTGCCCCCAGTGCCTCCTCCGAGGCTCCGCTCGCCACACCTCGGGACTTGGCACCTGCTCGCCTGGCTCCTCCTGTCTCTGTGTTTCCAGGGACTTGTGCGATCCTTGTTTCTCTCACCTGTTAAGCTGCGGCTTCTCCCTGCCTCCCTCCTTCCCCGGGTTAGTTAATTTGAATTCCAGGTGAACAAGGAAGAACTTATAAGTGATTATGTAAGTATCAGTATACTAAAAACTTCTTATACTACAAAGCATTTATTGCTTATCTGAAATTCAAATCTGACTAGGCACCCTGTGTTTGATTGGCTGACCCTGGTCTCACCGGGCCCTTAGTGAAAGCACAAGCCACACCACCTTCACCAGTTCCCTGTCATTCGGGAACTTGTGTTCGTTTCCACTCTGTTTCTCTGTTTCCACCTCTCTTTGTGCACTTAGGCTCTGGGCTGATGCTGGGAGGAAAATGCAGCCCCTGTGAGTGGACACAGCACCCGGGCTTTCAGCAGCAGACACCCAGCACGTCCCCAGCACATCAGTTTGGCTCTCCCAGGACTCTAAGGTGGGTAGTGTGGTCCTCATGCAGGAAGGTTCAGAAATTGAGCCTTTGAGAAGGTCCCTAACTCACACAGACCACATGGGTGGGAAGTGGAGGCAGGTGGGGCTGTGTCCAGGGCTGTTCTCCATGGACCCACAGAGCCAGGAGCCAGGCAGCTGGGGCGGGACTCTGCGAGTCCCACGATCCCCCCAGGAACCCCAAGTAGACTGCAACACCTGGGGAAGCTGCTAGGGGGCATTTAAAAGGAAAAGTCGCCAAGAGTCTGTAAAGCAGTGAAAATAGACTGGCCTGAAGATGGGAGCCAGTGCTTGGCAGGTGGGGCTGTTGTGAGAAAGGACAGTGGGTTTGGAGCAAGCTTCTGCACACTGCACTCCAAAACCAGAGCTGTGGAGGCCAGCTCCCTCCAATACCCACTCACCGGGACCTTAGCTCTCTGCTGGAGAGCCGCTGTTGCCAGTGACATCTGCAGATGTGAGCTAGATTGGTCCATATTTCAGAAAGCTTGGGAGGTCACCTCTGGGGTTCCAGGAAGCACAGGCAACCAGACTGTAATACGGGCGTGAGGAAATATATCTCCCCCAGCTCATGTGATCCCCCTGAGAAGTTTTTGGACACAGATCATTATTGATATATTGGAAGTGTCTTCAACCATATCAGGTGGGGGCTGGGGGCACAGGATGCCAAATGGCTGATGTGTCTGCGCGAGGACTAATCTTCATGATTGATGCCCAGCCCTGCTGCCAAGGCGAATGCACAGCCATGCCCATTCATCTCAGCCTAAATATGGATGTATATCGACGGACCCATTAAATGACGTGGGATTCAGAGACATAGGATCAGATTAGATAAGCCTCTACATTTCTTCTTTTAAAATATGCAGAGAAAAGAAGTTCAAAATACCAAGTGCTGATGAGGACCGAGGGTCTGGGAGGAATTGACAAATATCTTGGAATTCAGAATGAATGCTTTAAACTTTAGGCCTCTTTGGCAATCAATACGTACACAAAACTCCCATTAATGTTCACAGGGGTTAAAACACGCATATCAACAGCAGACCATTTACTTCTGAGTCGTCGGCACCCAGCCTGATGCAGGCTCTCTTCTATGGAAGACGGGCAGGATGCTGAGAGAAAAGTTACCTGCCGTGGAATTTCATCCCATTAAGGCTGAGGTGATTTAATAGCAGATCTCCGCACACTGCTGCGTTTCCTCTCGGGCCGACCTCCCCTGAATCCGTCTGTTCCTACAGTTGACAGAAATCTCAAGCACATCTAAGAGTTTTACAACTTTCTCCCCACGCCTGACCCCTCACAGGGGTTCAGGTGGCTGCATCCCTGTCCACGGCTCTTGGAGCCTGCCACTCTCCATACGAAGTCCTTCAGGAGGAGGGGGCCAGGACTGCTATTCACCCCCTGCCAGCCCCAGACCACCAGCGCACAGCCTATAATTTATCATAAAAGGTTACCAGGTTGCGTTATCCCACTCTGTTATTAATCAGAGTGCCTTGGCAGGTTGGATTCCGTGACCGATAAATATTCATTACATTTGGACTGCTTCGTAAACAGCAACATTTCCTTCGTTTTTAGAGAAAATTTTCTACCTTCTTGCCTTCTTGTCAGTCGTGGCTGTGGCATAAAATAAGTTGACGTCATATTAAGAAATACAGGTCATCTTCTCAGTGGCAGGTTGTGTCTCTTTGGTTACGAGGCGCCCGTGTGAATTCGTGGCACGGGGCATCAGCAATGGCAGATGCTCCCAGCTACAGACAGGTATTCCCACCAGAGGCGCTTAGTCCTTTTGATGAAAATGTCCTTCTGAAAATCAGGAACTATTTCAAGCATTCCAAAAGGAAGAGAGCCTAACAACCACCCATTTGCCCACTGTCATTGTCAAACCCTGACATTAGAGATGAAATGGACCCTTGTGTGTCTCTCTGTGATCCCAGCCCTCTCCATCCCCCTTAGATTAACTCAGTGGTCACCATTCCTATGCATATTTTTATACTTTTACAACAGATTTATGTTTCAATAAATTATCTGACAGTGGTTTGTAGGCTTAAAAAGAAACAAAGCTATGGTATCATACTGTCTGTATGCTTTTTGGTGGTTGTTGTTATTGTATTTTTTTTTTTTGAGATGGGGTTTTGTTATATTGCCCAGGCTGGAGTGCAGTGGCTATTCACAGATAATGCAATCCTAGCTCACTGCTGCCCTGAACTCCTGGACTCAAGTGATCCTCCTTCTTTAGCCTGAGTAGCTGGGACTACAGATGCACACGGCTGCACCCAACTATCCTTGTTTTTTTTTTTTTTAATTTTTCCACCGAACGTTATGTTTTTGAGCTTGCATATATAACTTTAGTACATTTATTTTATCCTCTCTTTTTATTTTATTTATTTATTTTTTTATTGTAGGACTCTGATGCTGTCTATCCATTCTCCTATTGATGGCTAGTTAGCCTGTTTTCCATTTCCCCCTATAACCAATACGGTGGACTTGGGTGTTCTTTCTCAGTACATGTCTCATTCTAACTCTTATACACAGGAGCAAACGTTTCCATTGAGAAATCACATTGCTAAGTCATAGGGTACAAGTGTCCTCAAGTTTGTTAGATAGCCCTCAATTACTCTCCAAAATTAGGCACCATTGTACATTCATACTAGTGGGCACGGATATTCCCGTCCCCCTTCATCTTACAAAAGTTGTAACTGCCCAATTTAAAAACGTTTGCCAATAGTTGGGTGTGGATTGGTAGCTCCTTGTTTTAAGTTGCATTCCCCTAATTACTCATGAAGTAGAGCCTTGTCTATATTTACTGGCCATTTACTTTCATCGTCTGCAAACTGCGTCTTCTTATTCCTATTGTGGTATCTGGTTTTTTATTATTGATTTGAAAGCATGTTTTAAAAATACAATATGTATATCTGGGCATAATAATTTATTTCTTATGCATATTGCAAATATTTTCTCCCATCCTATGGCTTGTTTTTCCACATTATTTTACTGTGTCTTTTGATGTGGATGTTTTAATATTATCAAAATTATTAATATTTTAATTTGCATCTTATGCTTTTTATGTTCATTTAAGAAAAGTTTCTTTACCATAAGAGCCTAATGTTACTGGTCTGTTCAGTTACTAGAAAAGTGACAAAGTTGGTTTTTACACGTAGGGTCTTAAATACATTGGTGAGATATTTGAATGTAAAATGTAGGTATCTGATTTTACATTTTCCTTATGAATAACCAATTGTCACAGCTTCATTTATTGAATAATCCATTATTTTGCTAGCCATTAAAATATTGTATTGTAAAATTTACCATACAAACTGAAGAGGGACACCACACACACACACACACACACAAGGATTATTATAAGCCAATAAAGCAAAATAAGAAGCCATCAGCCATGTTACGACATAGAACATTTCCAGTATTTTAGAGCATTTATGTGGGCCACCCCTTCATCTCATTCCCTTCCCTTCTCCTTCCCAATCTGTATGATAATTGGTGCCCTGGTCATCTTTACTGTGTTCCACACACATGTGTCCCTACACAATATATTCTGTACTTGTGTCTTTCTTTTCCACTTTATCTAAATGGAAATACACGATAGGTATTATTTTTTGACTTTCATTCTGTTCCATTGGCCTTTCTTTCCCTATGGCAAAAACTCACTCTCTTATCTAATATAACTTTATAATAGCCTTGATGCCCGAGAGGGCAAGTTCCCTCACATTGTTTATTTTCTTCAGTATCCTCTTGATTATTCTTGACCCCGTGCTCTTTCATTAGAATTTTAAGATAAGCTTGCAAAGTTTCTTCCAAAACCCTGTTGGAATTGTAATTGTAATTACATTGACTTTATAGATTAATTTTGGCAGATTTGACATATTTATAATGAAGTGTTCTAATTCATGTCCATGATATGCCTTCTCATTTATTTAGGTCTTGTTTTAGATCCTTTGATAATATTTTATATCCTTTGATAATATCCTCTCAGTACTGTTCTCATACAAGTATTTTTTAGTTTTTATTCCGTGACATTTTGCGTTTTGTTGTTCTTGTGATTGGGAATTTTAGCGTTTATATTCTATAGTAGGATGCTTGATGATGGACATGAGTTTTATTTGTTGATTTGTGTATTAGATTTCTATTGCTGCTGTAAAAAAGATATCACAAACTTAGTGGCTTAAATAAATGCAAATTTATTTTCTCACAGTTTGGTAGGTCAGAAGTCCCATGTGGGTCTCACTGGGCTAAAATGAAGGTGTCGGAAGAGTTGTGTTCCTTTCTAGAGACTCTAGGGGAGAATCTGTTTCCATGCCACTCACATTTCTTGGCCTGCGGCCCCTTCTTCCATCTTCAAAGCCAGCACATTGTATCTCTCTGACCTTTCTTCCATTGTTCCAGCTCCACTTCTAAGGATCTGTGGTATTAGATTGGGCTCTCCCTGGATAATCCAGGCTAATCTCCCTATCTCAAGGCCTTTAACCTTGATTCCACCTTTTGCCATATTGGTGAGCATAGTCACAGGTTCTGGGAATTAGGACATAGACATCTCTTGGAGTCATTATTCTGCCTACTACAGGTTGATATCTAATAACCACACTGATCTTTATTTCTATTGTTTGTCTACAGATTTTCTTGAATTTATAAATGGACTATCGTATTATCTCTTCCTTTGTTGTTTCTAAAACATGAATTCATTTTTCTTTTCTTATTGCATTGGATAGAAGAAAATCAACTCTGAGTAGTAATAGCAGGTCTTCTTGTCCTTAGTTTTAATGAGAACTTCTAAAGTCTCACTATTATGTATAATGGATGTTGTAGGTTTTGCGTAAGTGTCCTTTGTCAGGGTAAGAAAGTTGCTTATTAGATCTAGTTTAGAGTTTACAAATACTGTGACTGTGGATTTTAATTAATTATTTTTAGAGATAGAGTCTGACTTTGTCACCAAGACTGAAGTGCAGTGGAATGATCATAGTTGGCTGCCAGGAACTCTTGGGTTCAAGCAGTCCTCCCATCTCAGGCTCCCAAGTAGCTAGGACTACAAGTGTATGCCGCCATGCCTGGCTAATTTTTTATTTTTTTGTAGACATGGGGGCCTTGCTATGTTGGCCAGGCTGGTTTTAAACTCCTGGCCTCATGCAATCCTCCTGTCTCAGCCTCCCAGAGTGCTGGGATTACAGGCATGAGCCACCACCCTGGGACTTACAAAACTTTAAATTTATCTTTGTAATGCTGCCAGTTACAGCATGTTACATTTTGGAACTATGTTGTTAGGAGCATACAAAATTTATAATTGCTAATATCTTTGTGGTGAATTTTTCCCTACAATAGCGTCATTATTTAGACATTTTAATACTTTTTGCCACAAATTGTATTTTTGTGTCATATTAATATATGTTGCACTTCCTTTTCATTTGGGTAATATCTGCATATTATATCTTGCTTTTATTTTCAATTTTTCTATGTAGTGTTGTCTTATTTGTGTTCCTTTTAAGTCACATATACTTAGATTTCTTAAAAATCCCTAAATCTGGCTGGGCATGGTGGCTCATGCCTGTAATCCTAGCACTTTGGGATGCCGAGGCGGGCAGATCACTTGAGGCTAGTAGTTCGAGACCAGCCTGGCCAACATGGTGAAAGCCCATCTCTGCTAAAAATACAAAAATTAACTGGGTGTGGTGGTGGTGCATGTGCCTGTAATCCCAGCTACTTTGGAGGCTGAGGCAAGAGAATTGCTTGATCCCAGGAGGTGGAGGTTGCAACAAGCCAAGATCTCACCATTGCACTCCAGCCTGGGTGACAGAGCGAGACTCTGTCTCAAAAAAAAAAAAAAAAAAAATTCCCAAATCCAACCAAATAACATCCTCTCATCCTCTTTCAATAAATAATTTAATCCATTAATATTTATTGTGGTTAATGCACATATTTGGTCTTATATGTATCATTTTATATTTTTATTTTTAATGTCAATGTCTTTTTATCTTGTTTGTTTCCTCTTTCTTTCCCACCTTTTTGTCTTCTTTTTATCCTTTTTATTACCCCCAAAATTAATAAAATATTTTATGATTTTTTTCTTTTACTTTGGAAGTTATAGATTTTATTTTTCCTTTTTGGTGATTATTCCTAAATTTTTAAGATACTTAACTAAAAATTTCCTAACAAAGGCTAGAGCTATTTGGTATTTCTGTTTTCTTTTTTCTGACTATAATAAATACCTTAGCTGACATGGAATAAGTCCCCATCTTGTGTATTGTTGTTGGGAGTTTGTTTTACCACTAACTTTTAGTATAAAACCTTGTCATTTTCTAAATTAGTTATCAAATTTACTGTTATATTTTATCAGTTTCTATGTTCATATTTGCCTCTTGTTTCCCCTAAGCTCCTTTGGTACTTACTTCCTCCTCAAAGTGCATATACTGGAATAGTTCTTATATTGATGATCTGTAGATTGTAAATTCAGTAACTCTTTATATACCTCAAAATTTCTTTATTTTGCTTTCACTCTTGATTGATAGTTGGTCTGGTTTGAAATTCTTGGTTAAGTTTTTCTGTTTTTTCCCCCCAAACTTTAAAGGTGTTTCTTCCTTGCCTTAAGAAATTTCTTGCTGCTGCTGAGAACTCTGTTGGCATTGTAATTATCATTCCTTTAGAGGCAATTTCTTTCTTCTGGAAGCTTTTGATGTTGTTTCCTTATTTTCTTTTCTTCTTTCTTTTTTTTTTTTTTTTTTTAAACACAGAGTCTTTCTCTGTCACCCAGGCTGAAGTGCACTGGTGTGATCTTGGCTTTCTGCAACCTCGCCTCCTGGGTTCAAGTGATTCTCGTGCCTCAGCCTCCTCAGTAGCTGAGATTACAGATGTGCGTCCCCATGCCTGGCTAATTTTTGTATTTTTAGTAGAGACTGGGTTTTGCCATGTTGGCCAGGCTGGTCTTGAACTCCTGGCCTCAATGATCTGCCTGCCCCGGCCTCCCAAAGTGCTGGGATTAAAGGCATGAGCCACTGCGCCCGGCCTTGTTTCCTTATTTCCAAGATTCTGCATTTTTTTCTAAGCTGCTGTGCTGTGTGGACACAGATATTTTTATTTATTGAAATGAATTACTCTTGCCTCTGAAGAATTCTGTCCTTCTCCAGTTCTGTAAAATTCTTAGCTATTATTTATTTTAAATTATCTAATATCACTTGTCTCCCATCCTCAGCTTTAAGTACTCCAATTTTATAAATCTTGGAGCCTCTTGATCTATTCTCCATGTCTTTTAACAGGCTTTTCACACATTAAAAAAAAAAAAAAAATGTTGCTGCTGTTTGATGTTGGTGTAATCCTCAAGTCGGCCTTCAATTTCATTCTTTGACGTGGACCACCTTCCTCTTACAGTTTATCCCACCTGTGTATTTAAAACGTTTTCAGTGAAATACATTTCATTTCTAAGATACTATAATTGATTCTCTTTTATATACATCTATTCTTATTTCAGTTGGGTTTATTATTTACGGAGATGTTGGATGTATCCCTTTAACATTTACAACTTATTTTTAAGTCTTTGCTAGGATTTTCTATAAACTTAGTTTTATCTGGAATGAATTCACATTCTTTTATAATTTGTCTTTTTTTGCATGAGGTTTTATGTGTTTTGGAATTTTGGTGAGTAGGCTTGTTTTGAGCGGCAGGGTCGTGTTTTTGTGTCTTGCATCCATATTTTATCTCCTCCAAGCGTTTCTCTCTCTCTCTCTCCCCTTCCGCATCTCTCCCCGCTTTATCCTCCGTGTTTAGCACTCTGGCTGTTGCCTGTACCCATCTCATGGTGTCTCTAATGCGGAATCGGAACTTTTGCTCCACTCTCATGCTAGCCATATTGCTGATGCGGTCACAAAGCCACGAGGTGTAAGATTTGACCTTGATCTTTCTCCAGCTTCCTTTTGTGAGTAGAGGAAGAGAGGTGTCCCGCCCTCCACCCCTGCCTTCAACAGCATTTATCTGTTTTTGATGAAGCCCTGTATTCCCTGCGCTTTTTGTCGTTCCTTTTCTGCCACTGGAAGCTAACTCCTGATGCTACTGCGCTTCGAGACCCAGAGCCCCGCCAGGCTGCAGCTGCAGCCCCCTCGTCATTGTGTTTATGTTTCACTCTGCGCCCGTGCAGTGTGCACCTCGCGCTGGAGCCTGGCTATGCCGTTTTGGTTTTGTCTGGAGCACTGCAGACCATGTTACTCCGTTCTGTGCAGCGGGCATTGCACAGTCAACACGAGCGCTTTGTTTGCGCGGGGTCTGTCCCGTTGACTTCCTCTCTCAGGCTGAGTTGGATATTCAAGTGGTCTTTTCTCTGTGAAAAAGTTCCAATTTTGGCAACTTCCATTGCTACGTTCCTAATGATTGTCTATACTCCTCTGTATTTACTTCTTAGTGTCGCTTTTGGAGAATATGTGTGTGTGTGTGTGTGTGTGTGTGTGTTTGTGTGAACCCATACACGGAAGCTCCCTACAACACTGGCCTTATGAGTTCCACGCCCTGTGTTTTTCTTACTTGATAACATTTTATTCATTTACCAACTACATCCTGAATCCATGCCGCGCACCACACATGCTGTAGTTTTGCAGCCTGAGGTGTGGTCTGGGGTCCAGCAGCCTGGGTGTGGCCTTGGAGGAGGTTCCAAAGGCAGCCTAGGCTCCTTCTCATGGCCCCTGAATTAGAGGCTGCATTTTCAACAAGATTTCCAGATGAGTTTCATGAATATGAAAGTCTGAGAAACATTGCCTTCTAGTGAAGGTGACCATACATCCCGAGTTAATTATTTCTTTTCTTTCTTTTTTTTTTCTTATTTTTGAGACGGAGTCTCGCTGTGTTGCCCAGGCTGGAGTGCAGTGGTGTGATCTCGGCTCACTGCAGCCTCCGCCTCCCGGGTTCCAGCGATTCTCCTGCCTCAGCCTCCCGGGTAGCTGAGATTACAGGCACGCACCACCAAGTCAGGCTAATTTTTGTATTTTTAGTAGAGATGGGATTTCACCATGTTGGTTAGGCTGGTCTCGAACTCCTTACCTCAGGTGATCTGCCTGCCGTGGCCTCCCAAAGTGCTGGGATTATGGGTGTGAGCCACCATGCCTGGCTGAGTTAATTATTTCTAAGCCTCTCTTTGTTCTGAACGTTGTCCTTATTTAGACAGTAAATTCTGTTTACTGCTTTATGGTGAACCTTGGCTAGGTCATCTTCTAAATTCTTAAGAATCTGTTGGAGATACACCTGCCATTCTGAGTTCCCCTTGAGAACAAGTAGAGATAGAGTGAGGCTGTGGAGGGGCGATAGGGTGGTTTGAGGAAATTATAGATGAAATAAATGCATTTCGTGTTGTTCTTTTGTTTAAACAAACAAAAGCAGAAGATCTCGGCTTTTCCATCAGTGGCCTTGGGGTCGGGCACTGTTTTCTCTCATGATAGGTCTTCGGCTTATTTTTGGTCTGTGACCTCAGAGGTGCTGGGGCTTTTAGGGGGACTGTCAGCAAGAGGGCATCCCAGCCCCTTGCAGTGGGAGACCCAGAGCATTCTCTCCCCTGAGACAGAGCTGTCCTGGTAGCAGCTTGCAGAGTGCCAGGCTCTGTCATTTAGTGAAACTGCACCATGGGGTCTGGATGAGTCTCCTGTGTCTGCTGTAACAGATCCGCACAAGCTGGGGGGCTGCAAACAACAGTTCATCTCTCCCCGTCTGGAGGCCAGAAGGTCTGAAGGTGCTTGCAGGCCCGTGCTCCCACTGGAGGCTCTGGGGTCCAGTCCTTCACTGCCTCCTTGGCTGGTGGCCGCGTTGCTGCAGTCACCACCTCTGTCCTCACACGGCCTCCCCTTCTTCTGTCTGTGTCAGCTCTCCCTGTCTCCATAAAGAACACCCGTGACTGCGTTTTGGGCCTGCTCAGATAATCCGGAATTACGTCCACATTTCAAGATTCTGAATTGCATCTGCAAAGTCAGTGGAGCCATATAAGGCAACGTTCACACGCTCCAGGGATCAAGACATGGACATCTTCCGGGGCACCGTTTTCCAGCCTACCACAGCATTCAAAAGCAAGTGTTCCTGGGTGGAGTTGGAGATCATTATTCTAAGTGAAGTAACTCAGGAATGGAAAACCAAATCTTATATGTTCTTACTTATAAGTGGGAGCTAAGCTTTGAGGACACAAAAGCGTCAGAATGATGTAATGGACTTTGGGGACTCGGAGGGATGGGTGGGAGGGGTGAGGAATGAAAGACTACACATTGGGCACCGTGTACACTGCTTGGGTGACAGGTGCCTCAAAATCTCAGAAACTTATCCGTGTAACCAAAAACCACCTGTTCCCTAAAAACAACAGAAATAAAATAAAACTAAAAATTAAAAAGAAAGTGTTAGTTATATTGCCAGATTAAATGGGACATTTCTCACCCTGAAGAGCAGATGCCTCGAGACACTCTTCTTAAACAGAGAGAGGCAGAGGGCTTGAATCCTGGCCCTGCTCTGCTCCTCTAGATTCTTCGCTGCTGCTTGCTGAGCGCCTCTTCTGTGCCATCTCTCAGTCCTCAGGGAGCCCCACGGGGATGCAGTACAGATTGGGTGTCTCTCACCTGAAAATACGACATCCCAAATGCTCCAAAATCTGATGAAGGCTGACATAGCGCCTCCAGCGGAAAATTCTACACCTGACCTCATGCGATGGGTGGTGGTCAGAATGCAGGTGACAACACACGGTGCACCCAGCCCGCCACCGTCTGCTGTTTGCCGCTGCTGTTTCTAACAACTGAAGCAAGTGTTCTGCCGATACCACCACGCCGCTAAGCGAACATTATGTTTTCATTGTATTAATGGTACGTCATCTATTTGACTTAAGTGCTTACGTGTGAATAAGTGTAAGAAAATGACTGCTTATTGGTCACATACAAATTCAGAGTCAGGAATGATGGTGAGGCCCGACAGCCACAAATTGTCCACGTGGTGCCCGAGATGGTGACACTTTTGCTTTCTGATGGTTCCCTGTACACAAACTTTGTTTCATCCACAAAATTATTAAAATATTGCATGCAATTCCCTTCAGGTATGTGCGTGAGGTTGATATGAAACATAAATGAATTTTATGCTTAGATTTGGATCCCATCCCCATGATATTTTATTTTGTATATGCAGATATTCCAAAATTCAAAACAATCCCAAATTGGAAACATTTCTGGTCTTACTTAACCTGTATCATCCTCATATCCTGCAGGGAAGATACAGTGGTTTGCCCCATTTTACCCTGCAAGGGGTTGGTATGGCAGAGTTGACTTCTAAACCAGGGCTGTTTCCACGAGCAATGAGTTTTGTTGGCTCAGCTAGAATCAGGGCAAATGGTGCTGCCTGTTGGATGGTGGAGGTGGGGTAGGGGAGGGTGGGGGCTGCATTCTTAGTGGAAGAGCCAGGATGGAAGCTGGAGGAGTGAGGTTCCAAACCCTGCTGGCTGATGTGGGGTGCCCGGCCCAAGTGCTTCCTTCCCACACATGGGTGGTGTCACCTGTGAACCTGGCTTTGTCCTGGGTACCTGTCCCATGGCACATTTGACTGTGAGGGGCAGGAGCCTTCTCACAGGGTGTTTAGGGAGCACTGACATTGAGGGGCCTGCACGCATCTCATACCCTTTCTTGCCTGCTGCCCACGGCTGAGACAGTCCCGTTGGAAGAGCAATCCCACTGTCTTACGGACTTCCAGGGAGGATCATGAACTTTTGACAATTTTACCTTCGAATTCCCCTCCCTTCTTTGAGGATATAAGGACTTTGTGGAGGGAGCTCTGCTTCGGGGGTCCCTGGCTTATCACGATTCCCAGAGAGCAGGAATTGGGGCCGACTCAACTGTGGAGGGTTGCCATAGACACGTTTCTTGGGGGCGTTTTGGGTGTATCCCCCGAGGGCAGATGTATGGATGCTACTCAGTAAATCCAGTTCCCATCCGCTGTTCCAGGTGCACCAGGTGAGAGCAAGTGCTGAGCTATGTGGCTGAATTTAAAATAGAATGTGTGTGTGTGGCCTAGGCCCATGGGTGGCGAGTGATCAAAGGTACCTATTAACTCCGAGTCTAGGTCCTGGTGCATAGCAGGCTGGGTGGGCACTGGCTGAAAGTTGGAGGTGTCTGTCTCTTGGGTAACAGGCTCAGGACTTTGAGGGGGCAGCCCCCCTCTGCAGCCCCTTCTGACACCCACTGGGGGAGGAGGTGAGTGGGGCTGCAGCCCCAGGCCCTCGCCTGCCTTCCGGAGGCACCCAGCCCTGTGCAAGCTGTTCCTGAGCTCAGAGGGCTGCTGCTCACAGCCAGGCACGCCGCTTGCCTGGGAGCCTCTTCCTCTCTCCCCCAGCACAGCCCCTGAGGACAGAGCCCCGTCTGTAGCTCAACAGTGGGGAAGGGTGTGCGTTGCCCCGGCGCCCTCCCTCCTCCTCACTGGGCTGAGCTCCTTGGAGCCCAGCAGAAGCACGCAGCCCCTCCTCTGAGGCTGGTGTGGGTTATGAATTGTGTAACCCTGGAGAAGAGTTCACTTGATCACTGTGTTTTACACTTTTCTCTGCAGAACGTTGGTGACTTAATTAACCTACTTGTAGATGTAGCAGCCGAAAGATACATTGCCGATGCATCTCCGTCTCTTTTTCAGTCATCATATACTTAAATTGCAAATTGTCATGAACTGTAACCCAGTGTCTTATGGCTCTTGATTCTACATTTCCCTGTAGATCTTCTATCTTCAAATGTGTCAAAGTTAGAGTGTGTGGCTGTTAGAAAAAGGTATAGCTATATTAAACCACACAAAAAACCCTCCTTGAAATAATGTTACGAATATGGCTTAATGCTCCTAATGACAGACAATTCTGAGTTTGGTTTCAAACCTATTGTTCACCCAATGCTGTCGGAGAACATGTGCCATGGCAGCCCCAGCTCGGAGGGGAGTACTGGTCAGCTGTACACCCAGGGCCGTGGCAGCCCCGGCTCAGAGGGGCGGACTGGTCAGCTGTACACCCGGGGGCTTATCCTCAAACCCTGTGAGCTCACTTTCCATGTCTCCTTATTTGCTTTATTTTATAAAATCCTCGCTCCCCTCCCCATGCACTCATTCTCTTTCCTCTGTCTCCAGGAGACCCTCTACCCCACCGTTAGAAAAGACTATATTACAATTTAATGTTTTTTAAAAGATAATTTGAGGTTAGAGAATTGCTGAATTTTGATCAAGACCAGTAATGGTTAATTTGTGTTTGATTGTTTTCCCTTAAAATGGCTAAGAAGACATTTTCAAATTCCTGCTTCTCCCCCACCCCACAAAAAAACCAATTGATTCTTTTGAGCTCAAAAAGTTGTATCATAAGCACATTTTTATGGCTAAAGATTGGGGTTTACAAAGGGAAAATGACAAGCCTGTAATTGGCATGCTCAGTATGAAAGTTTGCTTGCATATAAGAGATTCATGTTTGTAATTTCATTTTAGGAAAACATTCTAAGCATCCCGAGAAACCGCAGGAGGGCAAGGGCTGTGGGAACTCTCTTTCCAGAACCACCTGGTTTCAGATTCACCCATAAAAATGGAACCGCATGGAGTTTTATTCTAGTGTTCTGGGATCCGGAGACATTTTCACCCAACTGGAGATGAAATTTGAAGTGCAAACATTTGGCAGCTGACATTTTCTGAGTATATTCACCATTGCATTGGATTGATTATGATTTTTTGGGTCTCTGCTCTGAGTTCCTCATTATGCCTGTGCCATGCTTGGTTTCCTCATAGTCACGTGCGCTCCGGGTTGTTGGGGCTTACCTGTGTCCTGAAACATCTTCAGCACACAAAGCAGACAACGATATAGAATGAACCGTGTCTTAAATCCTCGTGTGAACAGAAGGCGTCATGACCTGGCGTTTGGTCTGCGGTGTCCCCATTCTCCTCCCCTCCCCTCTCCTCTCCCCTTTTCCTTGTTGTAACATCACAGCATTTTCCACATTGGACTTGTTCTCTCTCTGATAGGGGACAGGTGCAAAGATTTTCCTTGAACTATAGGGACACTTTCTTTTGGCTTTAAATCATAAATAGAAATTTTATGCAAGACAAAAGGTGTAAATAAAAAAAGGAAAAGTTCATTTTCTGTCCGTGGGTGTCCAGTTGTCCCTCGGTATACACAGGAGATTGGTTCTGGGACCTCCCATAAGTGAAATCCGCACGTGCTCCAATTCTTGAGTGCTGCGGTCCACCCTGCAGAACGCATGCTCAGGACAAGTCAACCCTCCGTGTCCTCCCGCTTCACATCCCCACTCTGCCTTTGGCTGAACAAAAAGCCACCTCTACATGGAACTGCATAGTTCAAACCCGTGTTGTGCAGCGATCAGCGGTGTATGAGTGCATTTCCATCAGCTGCCTGCCTGTCTCTCTTCCCGTCTTTTATCTTTGTAAAACAGGATCTTGCTGCACGCGCTAGTTTGAAAATGTGCTTTCCCCACTTCATTGGGATGTTATTTCTTGCAAGCAGATTTTCCTCCCAGCCACAGGGCATGCACAGTACGGATGCACCATGATTTGCTCTTTCCCAGGCCCCACCTGATGGCCACTGAGGTTGTCTCTAGTCTTCCACCTTGAGAAAACGGCTGCCATGGGCCTCTGTGTACATTATCGGCCCGTGCTTGTGAGACGATTTCTGTAGGATGCATTCACAGGCACGGAGGAGCTGGAGACTACTACAGATGTATATGCTCCTGTACGTGTCTAAATGGTAGGCAGGTGGTCCATCGTGAGAATTTGCGGAGACACACATTTGTTGAGTTAGGCTCTGTGGTGGCCTCCTTCTACATCATCTCATTTCTTCCTTACTATGGTCCCAGAGGATGGGGGCTATGATTTGCTTTTTACAAACGATGAAGCTGATGTTGAATTATTTGTCTCAAGGGTTCATAGTGGAACCAGGAGGTGGCCACACTGCTGGTCAGCATAGACTCTGCAGTGAGTGGGCTGCATGTCCTTAAGGGAAATTTAGGACTTCAGGGAAAAGGCAGGTGATATCTGTGTCCCAACCTAAAAGTTGCACAGGCGGTTAAGGTTAAGATAACCACCTCTATCAACTCTGAAGACCTTTGGAGAAGATACCTTTTAAAGATTAACTGGGTTCTAAGAATTTATAACGCCGGAAAACAGCACCTGACAAGCAATTGGCAAACTGGATAGCGCCAGGTCTTGAAGTGTGAGCAGATGCAAAATAAAGCTGAAAATAAAAGTGAGCACACACTCACCCCTGGGCCCTCACTGTAGGTGCTGTTGACTGACAGCAGCTGTACCAGGCATCTGCTGGGAGTGTCTGGGGAAAGGAGGCTGCCTGAGTGTTCAGAATCCTACCTCCTAAATCCAGGCGGCTGAGGAGGGTCCTTCCCATCATGGTACCTGGCTTCTCAGGGCCTTTATTGGAGGGATATTGCTCATGTTCCTGTTTTGAAGAGTGGAGACTGGAGTTTCAGCTTAATGGACAGCCTTAACTTTCTCAACTTCCTTTTTTTCTTTTTTTCCAATTTCATTGTAATCAAATGCACATATATTTGCCTCTTGTTCTTAAAAAGCCATTATATTTAAATGTTTTTGCTTTTGTACTGTCATTTTGAAGAATCAAACAATTTTTAATAATCAGGGCTAGGAGCCCAGGATAATATTGGTTGAATTTTTCACACTCAAAGACAAGCTGCAACCTTTAATATCTACCAAAGTTCAATTAATTCATTTCCTCTTTAAGGGCCTACAGGCAATCTGAATCATTTTTGCTGTCATGTAACATTCCCAAACAATATTTTATGAGGCTGAGTTTAGTTAGTGGTTAATAGATTCAGGCTTAGTTAAGGCTTGCACATGGGCAGCTCCTTGCTTTAGAAATGTCTGTTTATTATCAGTTTAATGCAGATGAAACTACTTATTCACTCTTCAGAAACCCTTTATGACTCCTAATTAAAGTCTTTGTCTGAACACAAAATAATTAATACATAAAATGAAGCCACGGGAAAGAAGCAACTGTGAACTAGTCACTTTCGTGTGTGTAGAGCAGTGTTTAATCATTAGACTCACACAGTGTTTGCACTTTTGGAAGGGAAACAAGACGCAGCCTTCATGTTTATTTAACACTTTGACTAGTTCTTCTTGGAGGTATGAAATGAGTCTTTTGGAGTGCCGCGACAGTAAATCACATGTTCTGAAAATTACTGGGTCTTAAACAGTAGTGTCAGTTTAAACCTAAATAGTTTGGTGGTGCTCCGGCATATAAAACTGACCTCTTGGAACAACATCGACTGTTTACACTGAAAGACAAGTAAAGGAAATAAAAACAAGACATAAAATATAGTGCTGCTGGGATGCAATTTCTTCTAGTTTGGTTTCAGCTTGAAATCTGATGCTGCTGATGGGCATGAGGGTGCTCAGTGCCACTGAAGAGGGTCCTTCGCTTGCACCCCCCTGGAGCACCGTGGTCCCTTCTGCCCCGTAACAGCATCTGCAAAGCTTCCTCGGCTTTCCTGAATGGCGAGACATAGCTCGTTCCCCAAAAGGTGGAAATATGTCCATATTAAATGAGATCTCATTAGCGGGTATCTGAGGGTGGAGTGGGAATTTGCAGCGGGCTCTTTTTACAGGACCCATAAATAAAGGTGACTGGTTGGCCCATGGGGTTGATCCTGAGATAAGAAATGTTCACCTCTGGGTCACCACTTCAAACTGGACCATGACAGACGTGACGTTCTCAGGCCGCGGGAGACGTGCGTGGGGAATGAGAAGGCGCTCTTGGGCGGCGCTCCGGGCTCAGGTCTGCGTCCTGCAGGACTCGGGGCAACGCTCTTGAGAAAAGGCAGACGAGGAAGGAGGTCAGTGAGGATGGTGGAAGGTGCATCCCCGTGACTCATCGAGCAGCCTCTGGCTTGCGTTTTGTTCTGGACTGAGGAGGAAGAAGGGAAGGAAGGAGGAAGGAGCCAGTGGAGGCTGGGTCCTTTCCCTTGCTTTGCCTTTTGTGAAGGCCTCTCTCTTTCATGTGCTGAGGAGGCATTGCTCCCGTCGCAGGCCATTGGGGCAGCCCCGGCCTTTCCCAACTTCTGGATCCGTGGATGCTGCTTACACTTCGGCATGGAGCAGGCAACCAGGCCCTTGGATTTTCACAGCGATCCTGTGGCCCAGACACAGCCAGGAGTAGGTCCTACTGCTCACGCCGCCTCCTCCTTAATATTGTATGTTCAATCTAGAGAATTTGGAATATATAGAAAAACAGAAATTGCAAAATAAAAATTCGCCCGTGGGGGAGAATCGCTTGAACCCAGTAGGCGGAGGTTGCAGTGAGCCAAGAGCCAAGATCACGCCACTGCATTCCAGCCTGGGCGACAGAATGAGACTGTGTCTCAAAAAAAAAAAAAAAAAAAAAAAAAAAAAAAAAAAAAAAGAAATCACCTGTGATCCCACCACACAGTCAGAACTCCTGCAGCCACCTTTACCTTCACGTATGCAGCCAGCCCTCCATGCGCATAGGATGGTGGTTAAGCCGCATGTGCTGTTTCATGCTTGCTGTCACATGATTTTACCGTATTTTGTGGAATGTGTGCCCCAGCTTTATTTAACCCATCCTTTACTGTTGGGCATTTTGGTAGTTTTCAATCTCATGCTATCCTACAGGCCCAAGCCCTTTTTGACTCATCCAGGTGAGCCTCTTCTGCTCTTCTTGGCTTCTCCTGGGGTCCCACCTGGCCGCTGCTCTCTCTCTCCCCACCCTACCTCCTCCTGCTCTGGGTGGACCAGGGGTTTGAACTTGTCTGTGCCCCATTCCACATGGCAGTGCAGATTCTGGAGGGGGCACAGGCCCCTTCTTCCCCACCCACACCTCCCATTCAGCAGGCATTTCTCCAACGCTTGTGGGAGCTGGGCTGGGCTGTGTGGAGATAGGGGGTGAGGGGCACCCACCTCACTCTGTAAGTCGCTCCCAGTCTCTAGGGAGGTGGAATGAAGATGGGACCTGTGTGTGTGGTCCAGGCAGCTGCCACCCAGGAGAGACCAGGAAGTGCTGTTGAGTACACAGCGGGAGGTGGTGCTGAGATTTGAGACTGAGTGACATTTTGGGGGCTGGGAGGTAGTTTAGCTAAGCTTCGAGGAGCCGATGAGGGTGAAGTTGGCACTGGGAGTGAAGGAGGCATCTGGACTCGGAAGTCCTCACCAGGACTCAAGACCAGGAGTCGCAGGTGTGTTTGCTGTGTTGCTTGCTGGGGGTTGTAACAAATGACACCTGGTCCTACTTGTGGAGGTCTTAATTACTAAGGTCAGGAGGTGAGATTGCTGCAGCTGTAGGGAAGTTTTGAATTTGCTCAAGTCATTAGGAACTTAGTCAAAACGACATAGCAAAGGAGATGGACTATGGACAATTTTGACTTGCAAGAAGATATTTTGTCTCATCTTTCCCATACCTCCTAAATTCTAAGTCATTTTGTGAATTTCCTTGAGTGCTATTGTAACATTTCTTAGGTGTCTGAAATTCACCACTTCTGGGGGGCAGTGAACCTCCAGGAGCTCCAGATGCTGACGAGGCTGCGAGACATTGTGTCCAGGGGCAGCAGAGACGGCCTTGTGCTGCCTGTTCAGCTGCTCCTCTTTAAATGTGGCTGAGATGGCCCCTCTTCTCGAACTCACACTCAGGGTTCCCCAAAGCTTATCTCTGTCATGAGTTTTTAGCACATCTCTTCGCTCCCTCCCTCCTTCCCTCCCTCTTGTCCTTCCTTCCTCCCTTCGTTTCTTCCTTTCCTTCCTTCCTTCCTTCCTTCCCTCCTTCCTTCTTTCCCTCCCTTCTTTACTTCCTTCTTTCCCTCCCTCCCTCCTTCTTTCCCTCTCTTTCTTCCTTCCTTCCCTCCCTCCCTTCCTCCCACCCTCGCTTCCTTCCTTCCTTCATTCTTTCCTTCCTCCCTTCTTTCCCTCCCTCTCTTCCATCTTTCCCTCCCTTCCTCCTTCCTTCCCTTCCTTCCTTCCTTTCCTCCTTCCTTCCCTCTCTCCCTCCCTCCCTCCTTCCTTCTTTCCTTCCTTCCTTTCCTCCCTCCCTCCTTCTTTCCTTCCTTCCCTCCTTCCCTCCCTCCCTCCCTCCCTCCCTCCCTCCCTCCCTCCCTCCCTTCCTTCCTTCCTTCCTTCCTTCCTTCCTTCCTTCCTTCCTTCCTTCCTTCCTTCCTTCCTTCCTTCCTCCCTTCGTTTCTTTATTTGTTTTTTCTAGCAGGGTCTGGCTCTGTCGCCCAGGCTACAGTGCAGTGGTGCCATCATATCTTACTGAACTCCTGGGCTCAAGTGATCCGCCAACCTCAGCCTCCCAAGGAGCTGGGACTACAGGCACACACCACCATGCCTGGCTAATTTTTATCTTTTGCAGAGCAAGGGTCTCACAATTGCCCAGGCTGGTTAGGCACCTCTTCTTCTAGGGAGTGCCAGAATATCTCAGGGGCTTGCTCTCAACATGGAATGTTTCCTTTCTCAAGTCCATAGCTTCGTAAGGACAGCAGGAACTCAGAGGACTGAGGTTCTGATTCAGACATTAAAGAAGCCTAGAGGGGCCTTTGTGGCATTTATTAAACCTCCGATGAACGGGCCACTGTAAGTCTAATTATTAATCTTTGGGAAATTTGACCCTTCAATTAACTGAGTAATAATTGCATTGTGGACCATCAAAAACTCTGCATTATTAATGAGCACTTAAGGTCAATATTCGTTCGCTTCACTTTATTGTCTGTGATATTTATCACTTGTAATTTGACTTCCTGGTTAATTATACAGAATCATGCAGCATTCACTTTTGATTAATATGGAAAGTTCATACAGACTTTGTTAAAAAAACATTTATTATGTGTGATGTGCTATAATAAGCCCTTTTCCCTGAGCTTTGTCCTATGTACATATGTTTTCAATATTTAGGAAATTTTCCTGTGTGGAGGAACTTCCTAATACATGAAATTGAGAAAATTTAATAAATCATGTTAGCCACCTGCGCGATGTGTGTTTTTTATTGTGATACGATCTTCTTGTGGGAAGGTTGGGGTCATAACTTATGCAAGATGATAAACGCATTTTAACTTGAAGGAACTGCTGTGAAATCGTATTCCAGGCATCCCTTATTGCACAGGGGACAGCGAGGGGGTGGTGGAAGGAGTATGTTCTTGGCGTCACAAGACTTGGGCCATAATTAGCTGTGTGACCTTGGGCAACTTACTCTGCATCTCGCCATCTCATAAATTAATCTGTATTCATTGATTAATACCTCCCCAGCCTCCTTCCAGAGTGAGTTGGAGGATCAAAGACTCCAGTGCATGTGAGAGAGCTCTGTGCAGTGAAATACGCCTACCAGATTGCCGTGTTCGTTTGGGGTGGAATTCCCTCCAATTCCTCCCGTAGCTGTGGCATTATCACTTGTCATGTCTGGGCAGATGTAGTTTCCAATTGAGAATGCTGGCAATGAACTTTCTGAAGCATAAGCAAGCGAGAGAGCTACTCACTCCTAGGAAGGGAGTTGGAGCGACACCACTGTGCTGTCACTGCTGCAAACTCATACGGCCAAGTCCTAGCCCCCAGCACCTCAGAGTGTGACTGCATTTGGAAATAAGGCCATTAAAGAGGTACTTAAGGCAAAATGAGGTCATGTGGGTGGGCCCTAATCCACTATGACTGGTGTCCTTATAAGAAGAGATTAGGGCACAGACCACACACAGAGGATGACCACGTGAAGATGCAGGAGACAGACACCCCCAAGCCAAGGAGAGACATACAGAAGGAGGCGACCGGCCGACAACTTGGTCTTGGACTTCCAGCCTCCAGAACAGGGAGAGGGTAAATTTCTGTTGTTGAAGCCACCCAATTTGTGGTATTTGTTATGGCAGCCCCAGCAAATGGACATAGTGCTTATTAGTGGGGGATTCTTGAGGGCTGTAGTGCTGGGAACTGCCCCCAGCCCCCGGAGTCTGCGCATCAAGGGTCCTGCGTGGCACAGTGGGAGGGGGTGGTCCAAAGGGAACTGGGAGGAGCAGATGTGAGGGAACCACACCTCTTGGTCCTGCTGCTGGGGGCAGTGGGTAGAGCAGGGACTTTCAGGGTCTCTGGGCATCTGGTGTGTGGAGGGTGGGGGATGGCGGATGGGTGAGACCCCTTTCCAGGCTCCCACTCCCTACAAATGACTGCCCCTCTCCCAACACATACTTTGGGAGAACTCCAGCCTGCAGTTGCTTCTTGAGACCCTGTTGGTGATGGGCAGATCTGCAGTGTGCTTGGGCTGAGGCTCAGTGGCGGGGCGCGCGGAGCCAGAGGTCTGATGCTTTACCACGCTGTGCTGGCCTTGGGGGCTGGCGCATTCGTTGGTACTGAGGACCATGTGTGCTCATTTCTGTGAAATGTCTACAGTCAGGCTCAGGCACCCCAGAAAAGGGGTTCATTTTAAGCCCTTGCCCACAAGGAGAGCAAAAGGACGTCCCAACCCTGATGAGCAGGACTGCTCGTGACATGAGGACAGCTGTGGATGTCGGGCACGGTCCAGGCCAACAATCCCACTGCAGGCTGCCTCAGTGCTGTTTCTTGCATTGCATGATGACAGCTGTAAATCTGCTTCCATTTCCCCATCTTGGAAAAGGGAATGCTACTCAGTATATGCATGTACCAGGGGAGGTGGAGGCAAACTTTAAAAAACATGCATTGGGACAGAAGGATCATTCCAGAGCATCTTTTCAAATCACCTGTTTTATTCAAGAAAGGAGAGGCCTGGAGAGGTGACCTCTTCTCAACCATCTGCATATAAGAGGGCGACCATGACAAGGACCTATGGAGAGCCTGCCATGGGAAGCAGGCTGTGTGAACTGTGATATTAGGTCAGATGGTTTGCAGCTACTGGGCGCCGTTAGATATGGAGTGGGGTTTGCACCTTGGGACCTGTGAGGTTTGTGGTGTTCTCAACTGGTCAGCTATCAAGCAGAAGCTCCGAGATTAGAGGGAAAACAAAGTCTGTTCAATTAGAAGGACACAGTTTAGAGAAGGCAAATGAAAACTGGAGACCAAGTGAATGGAAAGCCTGAATGAGAGAGAAAAGCCAGAGTGATTTCCTCCGGTGCAGGGCCAAAGTGTGTGAAGGCATGCGTTCCTAGGTATATCTGCAAGGCTTGGCACCCCTGGACCTGGGGAGCTGTCTTCCGGAAGATGAAGCCCTACTCTTTCAGATGATGACTCTCTTTGGGCAAGGAAGCCTGGAGGCTGGGCATTACTGTGTAGGGTGAGGCCCCTCCACACCCACCTCCAGCCCAGCTTGTCCATCCTCTTTCCTCCCCCTGGGTTTGGGTCTTGTCTTCTCACAGAGGATACTCAACCTCTTTCCTCAGGAGCAGCTCAGGCCCAAGTCCTGTGGCATAAAGACCAAGCACTAATTTCCTGAGCCACCTTAGCGATGAAATGTTCTGTTATTTAAAACATGTTTTGACAAATTATCTGTCAACAGTAGATGAAGTTAACATTTCTTTTGATCAATGAAATAAGCATTGAGATCACGCGCTCAATATTGTCTACATTTCTACAATCACATACTTCTGTGTTCACTGTATTCCAGCCCATCTGCTTCAATACATTTTAGCAGAGCTGTTATAATTTTCATTCATAATGTATGATGGGTTTGTAGAAATTTCCTCCACGTGTGAAGCCTGTTTAATGTTAACATTCTCAAATTGGAGTTGGTTATAAATAATGCACCAAGAAATGGGGAATGGTGCAAACTATTGCTTTGTGTTGTACCTGTCAGGCCAACAGTTACATTTTTAGTATCTGTAAATAGTTTTGCACAACTTGTACCCAGATTACTTCTATCAAAGGGAGAGAACTCTTTGTCCCATTTTATGGAAATTGTAAAAACCTTTAGCCAATTTGTGGTCAAAAAATAAATAGCAGAAAGAGCTTGCAGACAACATTTATTTTGTATGTACATTAATGGGGACTTCCATTTCTCCTGGAGGCCAGACTCGACTTTGAAATTCATGTTTGATAAATTCCCTGGCTTTCCGAGTAATTTAACTGTCTATAGGGCTGTTGATCCTCCGAGTGCATCATTGAACCTTGGGGACTTGTGCACCATTTCTGCATATCCAAGTTCAAATATATGCTCAAGATTGGTTTAAATTTTAAGTTGTTGATCTTATTTCTGATAGATTTGTTAGCTTATCCTCCATTTCATTTCTAAAACCTGCTCCTAATCCTCAAATATTCTCTTCTTAAACACATCTTTGCTAAATTCATTGATTGTGTTAGTAAAATGTATATTGAGCAGTTGTTCTGCAAGCACACTGAAACAGGAATACTGTTAGTGCCTTCGCTCCAAGACCAAAAGAAGTTTGATAACCTGGCTGTCAATTATCACCAGTCTTCTCATTTGTTCTTACTTTTAGGTTGACCATCAGTTTTCAAGTCTCTTACAGTATTTACAAAAATTTTTCACCGATTTTAAGAGATTTTGACCAATTTTCATGCTATTGTTTATGCAATATAAAATGCAAGGCAAGTCTATTAAATTTTGTTTTGTTATGTTTCTTTTTAGAATTCTTGACATTTTGTTGACATTACAAATGTTATGTTTGCGAAGGAAAGTTTCTAATCCATTGTCACTGATAAAAGTATACAACTGATTTTTTTTTATCTCCAGTCCATTTTTTAAAGGAAATTTCTAGCATTAAGAACAAGTTAATCCTACAAACACTAATTTAAAGCATTTGCCATGTTTATAAACTACCTTCTCCTAGGCATGTCATGAGTCCCAAAGCACTGGAATACATATATATTTTTTGAAGTCGTGAGCTTCTCCATCACCTTGTGCTATGATCACACCTAGTGGATGAGGAAGCAGGCTCTGCTGGTTCGTGGCTGCTGTGATGAAGACAGGGCCGGTTCTAGAGCCCCGATGTGCCGCTCCAATGATGTTGTTTTTCCCCCAAAGTGGATTTGCTTTCATCTTCCTGAAAGCGGCACTTTTCAGTAAGACCCATTCTAGTCCACATCACAGAACACCATCTGCATTTCTTTCCTTCCTGTGTTCCTGACCTGTGGGGTTGACCCATCCAGGGGAAGCTCACATGCCCCAGACCCATCCTCTGCTTCTTTGCAGCTCATTTCTTCTCGTAATTCAGTCCAGAATTCTGAGGCCTTTCTACTTCCTTATTATTTTCTTCTCCATGAGGAAATTAGTCTAAAGGAAAAAAAAAAAAAAAAAGAAAGTCCTTCTGTGTGGCCTGTTCAGCAAGACTTAGGAACTTCCTCTCCTTAGTTTTCAGGCCCAACCGGACCCGTGGTGCCAGAATTCAAATTTACAGTCTCTGGGGCAACATTTTAATAGAGTTTTTGCTGGTGTTAGAGCTTAACTCTGGTGTTATATTCATACTCTACCATGGAGGTTTAACCACCCAATTTTATTAGCAGCAAAATAAAAGTATCAGGAAAATGAAATCTCGGTGTTTGTGCCATGGGAGGGAACAGCCTTGCCCCCTTCTCCCAGTGGTAATTTATATCTTCTTGGATCATGGTGCACGTAAACTTGGCGAGCAGTAAAAAAAAGAAGCCATTTGAGAACATTTCTGACTTAAACGAATTATGTGTAGGAAAAGAATATCCAGCCCATATTATCTTTGCCTTTTAAGGAAATAAAGCTTTGATAGCAGGAGTATTTGATACAGTTATGCACCCTGGACAAAGATTACTTTGGAGGCTGAATTAATAGATGGGAACATGGAAATTAGAATAATGAATCTATCTCATTTCAATTTTTTTTTTTTTTTTCAAATTGTTTCTAGTCTAAGCTTTCTGGACCCTTAGAGAAGTTTTGGGTCCTGCACTTGCTCTGCTGTCTCAGTGCTGCTTCGTGCTACCACAGCCCCTTCTACTTTATGGACCACATGTCAACCAAGTCTAGAGAAAAAGATGGTGATGTCACTGGACTGTTTACATTTTCATGTTGTTGGATTCAAACTGGGAAAAGGAAACTGCGGCTGTGGCTCTGAAGAGGAGTTAAGTATGATTAGTGCAATGGCTGAAGACTGGCCAGGGCATAATTTCTCATTTTAAACAGAGCCCTGGACTCCAACTTGGGAGGCCTTAGCTGGCTCTGCCACTGGCTTTCCTAAGTCACTTCAAGCTTTGGTAACAGTTTTTTTGTACATGATGTGTGGATGATCCCCATGCCCTAGTTGTGTGGGGGAGTATCTGATGAGATAATCACAGGGAACGTGCTTGAAAAAAGATGAAATGTCCTACAGTGCTTGGCCTCTGAAAAGGGAATGTCACTGGGCATTTTTAAATTGTTCTCGGGGCTTCCTCCCTTGGGTTGAAAAGGGGTTGGAGGAACTAACATTTGCCTTTACTAGGGATGCCAGATAGAACAGCAGACATTCAGCTGAAATTGCCTATCAGATGAACAATGAATAATTTTAGCATAAGTATATCCCACCTGTTGCATGGGATGTACTTATACTAAACATTACTTGTTGTTCTTGTGAGATTCAGATTTAACTGGGCATTCTATATTTTTGTGGCTCTATCTGGCAAATCTAGCTTTCTTGCCTTTGGTCTAGAAGGGATCACCTTCTTTCTTTCCATGTCCTACCAAGACCCAAGATCTCAGCCCCTGGCTGTGGCTACGAGCTTAGCCATGGGCTGCGGGTGGCACTTAAGAGTCAGATGTTCAGCTCTAGATATTGATCCACATTTGCACACCATTTTTTACTTGGGTGCCTGGGCAAGTCACTTAACCTTGCCAAGCCTCAGTGTTCACAGCTCTAAAACAAACATCAGAACTCACCCTATAAAGCTGTTCTGAGGGTACAACAAGCTGATGTGCATTTTTGGAAAGCTTTAAGGCACCAGGAACAGTAGTGTTTCCATGCACTTTGCTCTGGGAAGCACAGTCTTATACTTACATACTTGATCTCTGTGCCATGAAGGGATGGCTAGTGGCAGCAATACAACAGCTTGAACATGTTTTCCAACAAAAAAAATCGACACGTTCTACTTCCCCCTAATTTAAGATTTCAATGTCTTTCATTGGCTTCATGTGTTTTTTCAGTAAATATTGTAAACATGGCTTTGTCTATTGCTTGCAGGAGCTGTGTTTCTAGTTCAAGTTTCAGAGCAGTCCCTGCATGCCTGACCCTTCAAGGAGCACCCACTTTGTGGCCCTGACACTTAGAAAACCCAGTCAGAGGCTGGGTGCAGTGGCTCACACCTGTAATCTCAGCACTTTGGGAGGCTGAGATGGGCAGATCACGAGGTCAGGGGTTCGAGACCAGCCTGGCCAACAAGGTGAAACCCCGTCTCTAATAAAAATACAAAAATTAGCCAGGCGTGGTGGTGCACGCCTGTAATCCCAGCTACTTGGGAGGCTAAGGCAGGAGAATCACTTGAACCTGGGAGGCGGAGGTTGCAGTGAGCCGAGGTTGCATCACTGCACTCCAGCCTGGGCCACAGAGGGAGACTCTGTCAAAAAAAAAAAAAAAAAAAGAAAAAAAAAAAAAAAGAAAAGCCAGCCTGAGTTCTCTGTCCCCCGCTGTCCCAGCGTCTTCTTCCTCCACATAAGAACTGAAGTGTGCCACGGTTGCTGGGAGAAGATGGCAGCAGGGAACCCAGGGATGAGGAGAGAAAACTCTGGCCGCGCATCCCCGCCCCCAACAAGCTCAGGAAGGCTGGTGGGGTCAGAAGCCTGTCAGGCAAGATGATAGCAGGCGAGAGGAGGGTGGGAGTGGACTGACATCACAGCTGGGGTGGCCTCTTGCTGGAGGCGAGGATGCACGACAAAAGCCGCTGTGGGGCAGCTGAGGGCTGCTGGGGCTCCCTACCTATGGGTTCTGCACGGTGGGGAGGGAGGCATCCATGTCCTCTGCCCTTTGCCCTCTGCCCTCTCTCATCACCATGCAGATCCCCCGTGGCCTGACATAGCTGTTGTCTTTCCCTGGCTGCTGCATCACGGAGCCAAGTTAACTTTTGCAATTCCTTTCTTCTCCTCTTGTCGAAGGCTCGTGTTTTCTCAGCCATTCTGGGCACTTCCCTTTCATTTCCTGGGAAAGAAAAGCTCAATCTGTCTTCTCCCGACGGCAGTAATCCTCTCTGTCGAGTTGTGAGTTGTTCACATCCATCCCACCAGATCCATCTGGTCCAGGCACCTTGTTGACTTTCTTATTGGCTCTTTCTCTCGGCTGCGTTTGGCCTTCTGATGCTTTTGAGATTCCTTCTGCTCTGGTGGAGCCATTTGTAAGGCTTCCCCTGGGTCCTCTGAAGCGTCTGCTGTTTTTCTCCTTCTCTGTTCCTCTTCCTATGCTCTCTGTGTTTTCTATTGTTCCGGCAGGCTTTCATTGGTAGCATATGATTTTTCATTTTTTTCTTTGTATTTGCTTAATTTTGCTTTATCCTTACAAAGGGTGGAATTTTACTGTTCCCCACCCCCTGTGATTGATGGAAAAGAATATCATACCAATTGATTGAGATAAAAAATTAGTGCCTCGCCATAGAGAAGCCAAATTAGCCATCAGAAGTAGGTGCACAGAGTATTTTAAGAGTTTTTTTGATTAATTCTCATGATGTGAGGCCTTTTGACACAAAGTTTTATGTGCTGCGATGTGGGAGGAGGAAGAAGTGGTAACGGGTTATTACAGGTTTTACTTTTACCTCTAGTTGATTTATTGGCCGACTCTTGTGGTATGAAATGAGGGCACTGCAGATGTGAGGGTGTCTCCTTTTGGAGAGAACAATTCCTGTGTGTGCGCGTGACCGTGTGTTTTCTAGAACGCAGGCTCAGGATATCAGGGACTAAGCCAAAAAGACTCAGAGTAGAATTTTAGTGAAAATGCCTACCGTTATGGAAATAAAACAGCAAAAAGAGGCCCTTCTAACTCAGATAGATATCACTCAGCACCTAAGAGTGACAGCTAATCAATTCTTTTATCACCCTCCTAGAAGGAGAAAATCCTAATTTAACAGAGTGCTGATAGAAAATAATTATTAACTAGAAACATTTTTGACAGTGACTCATTTGTTCTTATTTTAAATATACAGAAACATATCTTATTTCTTAAAACCTGTTGTCAGCTTCATGGTTTCCTTATTGCAACATTTAGGAATTAGTTTTATTACAAGCTACAATTTAACCCAAATCATTACAGCAGCAACCCTTTCCTTTCTGCCATCTGAAAGCACTGCTCCAAAACACATCAACCTTGGTTAGACATGTTGAAGATATCCTTGGCCATACTCTTGAATTCATATTTTAAAAATAAGGACTTCGTGCTTTGAATACTTTTGTTGATGGAAAGCAATTTTACATATGTGAGTTTGCATAGATATATTGAATTCATAGTTCCACTCAATAGAGAAGAAGTACCATATGGTATAAGCACTCTACTTTGATCTCAAAGAATCTGCAAAAACCCCATTTTTTTTCAGTTAGTGGAAATACATTTCACTGTCTTACTTTTTATATATATTTATATATTTACTTATTGAGGTTAATTGACAAATGCTTTGTATGAAATATAGCTACAAATTGTAATTGAGAGCAAAAGGTATATTAATATTTCTAGGTAATCTCAGTGACAAATCTCTACTAATGTTTCTGACTGTGGTTATTTTTGTTGGTTATTAAAAAGTGGGGTTCTTCTTTTTCGTTTTCCCTGTGTGATGGAAGTCTTGGCAAACAGACATACATTGCATTTTCACTAATCTGTTCATCGAGTTTGAAGCTAGAAGTGTATTAAACGAATTGTCCACTTCTTCGGATTTTAATTGCTATGATAGCTTTTTATCTCTTCTTCTTTCAGGTGAAAAACAATTCCTAGATCCAAAAGGTGCCCTATGTATTGCGACCTGGTCTTTGTCCCCTCTCCCCGCCACCCCCTATTTCAGGAGTGGGAGGGGACAGACAGCAGTGCTGTTTGCCACAAGATGGCGCTCTGTAGATAACGTTTTCTGAGTTTTGCCAAATAAGAATGCAATTCTCCTGGACAACTGGGGTGGCATGAAGTAGCCCACTATTCCCCAAGTCTTTCTTATGGATGGCCTCTGTCTGGGGCTCCTGGTTGTACTGGTGGATGTTCCCAAACACGAATGCATCCAGAAGACATCCTGGGTGGATCTAAAGCTTTAACGACGCCGCAGGTGCAGCTGCTTTACATGGTTTGATAAACATTTTCATCTTGAAACCTTGCTGCCTCTGGAAAATGTAATCAGTGGCAGGCAGAAATGAGCTTCTTCTAACGACTGATTTATCCGTGTTCTTGGTTGAATACTTGAGAGCAAGAACGATGTTCCTTCCAACAAGTTTTGCTGGGAATGACATACTTGGAGTCCAAAGAGGTGGTGGCTCGATGAGCTTGGATGTTGGTCATTCGATGGTCCCCTGCTCTTCCTTCCACAGCCGTCTGCGGTCCACGCAGCATCCCATGCCGGAGCATCCCCCGCACCCCCATAGCTGAAGCAAAGGAGTGGTCAGGTGCCAGGTCCAGGCACGCGTTGCCTAGCAACACGCTGGGGCTTGGAGAAGCTGACATCACCTTGGAAGAGAGCAGCTTCACGCCCACCAACGAGGGGAGTAAATTCGTTAACAAGGCTAGGAGCAGGCAGGCGGCCTGGTGCTGTGCTTCTGGATGGGGCCTCTCGGAGCTGGAGAGAGAAGCCTCACTCCTCATCCCTCTTTATGAGGGCAGCAGAGGGGGAAGCCTTCCACGGTGCCTTGTTGCTATCCCTCAGGGGTAAATTTTTAGCTGCAGAATTTATGAGTTGCACATTTATTTGATTTGGCTTTTGGTTAATTTTTTTTCTCCTCTTGTCAACCTGACAATATGAGGGCAGACGGATGCAGTCCCTGTAGAAGAGGCAGTAAACGGTGCTCTTGGAGGCACTTTATAGAGGCCTTCTAGACTGCGCTCCCTTGGCCCTCCCCTCCCCGTCCCTCTCCTTCCTTCCTCCCTTCTCCTCGCACGGCCAGTTCAGCAAGGCTCACGCAACCAGAACACTCCACTCTAAATAAATAAATCCTGAAATAAATATGGGTGTGAGTCTCATTAACATTACCTGTCAAATCCCTAAGCACAGAACCCCCAAATGGCCCCCTGGGTCTTCCAGTAATTTCTGGAAAGCACATAAAAAAAGGCGATCAGTGGATATATTTGTGGAAGTCATTAGCAGGGTGGGGGAAGATATGCTTATAAGTCAATAATTCTTTTTGACACGACCTTAGCACTGGTTGTGTGGCGACTCCCCTTAATGGAAGGAAAAGACATATGGCCTGAGTTTTATGACAGATGTCAGGAATCCTGAAAGGTGGCACAGGGAAGATCTTGGTTATTTTTTTTTCCCTTTTAACTGACATGGATGTATGGGACATTTTGTCAACCTAATGACTGTTTCCTTTGGTTCTTCTGATCATACAGTGGCAGGAGAACATAGTGACCCACTTTTCAAAGGATGGTAAATATTGAAGGCAAAATTTGTGTTAGAAAAGGTCCGGAGAACAAAGACTCAATCTGAAATCTTAAAAATTGTATAGTGTTGGATTTATTCCACGTTACCTCTGCAGCATGTTAATCTTTAATTGGGGTTTCCAAGTCAGTAAGGGAAGATTCACATTTAACTCTCAAATAAAATTCCTGTGGCTCATATGCTGTTTATTTGGGAGAGTGTTGAGTTAGCGGTTCATCCCAAAGAGCATTTTCTGCTGTTTTGCATTTTGGAGTTCATAAGCGTGACCCTCAGCATGGCCTCACAAAGATGTTAGTCATTGAACCTAAGAAGGAATGAGTTGCCTAAGTGCCCTGCTGGCCTGCGACGGGGCCCTTTGTTATTTCTTTGAAGGAGAGCTATCAGGTGATACTTGGCAGAATTGTATCTCCAAGAGAGCTGATTACAAAGCCATGAGTGGACAAGTTTAGAAAGTGGTCGCGATTTGGAGAACATATTCCCAAGGCAGAGCTACTGAATCTGATTTGGGAGGAAAGAAGGTATGAGATACAATGCAGCACTTTGTAATCATTTATTAGCCTTGGAAAGGCCCCTGAAGGTGCTTGAATTATAATAGAAAACAGCGGTTATAAATCAGGCCATCAGCACGTAGGGCCAGATCTCTGGCAGCACCCTGCACTCACTTAGCTAAGAGCTGCCGCTTTCCAACCGTTGCCTTGGTTTGTAAGAAAAAGGGGAACTTAGCTGACATCAAGTGCACTTGATTTTCCTTATTCTTTCTTTTTTTGTTTAAGCACTGAAGCAGTACCAGTAGCTTTCCGGGCTGCACTGTCAAAATGACTGTGGCCAATATTTTATCAAAAACAGAGTCCTGAGTACTTCTGAGTATTTGGCTGATTGATGCTTCCACTGACTTTGCTGACCAAGTTTGAAAACAATTTTATTTAACATATCTATCTGAGCCTTGTCCTTTCTCCCACCACCAACTCCCTCCTCCATGTTCTCACTCTGCTCCTTTTTTTTTTTTTTTTTGGAGACAGAGTCTCTCTGTTGCTCAGCCTGGAGTGCAGTGGCACAATCTCAACTCACTGCAACCTCTGCCTCCTAGGTTCAAGCGATTCTCCAGCCTCAGCCTCCTGAGTAGCTGGGACTATGGGTGCATGCCACCGCGCCTGGTTAATTTTTGTATTTTTAGTAGAGATGGGGTTTCAACACGTTGGCCAGGCTGGTCTTGAACTCCTGACCTCAAGTGATCCACACGCCTCGGCCTCCCAAAGTGCTAGGACTACAGGTGTGAGTCACTGTGCCCCATTCCCTTCTTTCTAAAGGCCGACTCTCTTCATTGTTTCTATTCTTGTCATCCCCCAACTTCTGGAGTACTGGGGGGAACACAACATTGACTTGCAGTTTTGGAACCCCGGGTGGGAGCAGTTGGGGAGGCGGCAGTGAAGAGAATTTTGCTTCATGAGGTGGTGGAGGGTTAATCCAGTCGCCCTCCCTGCTTCAGACCCCATCCTGGACCAGCAGTTCTTTGCCACGGTTGGCTGGGCTAAGTCAGACCTCCCTTTCTCATTCCAGTGGCGAGCATGATGGAATAGAAATGCATTCCCTTGATCTGGAATCCCTTCCAAGTCTTTCAGGATGTGTTGGAGTTCTCACAATGACCTTCTCTCAGGTTTCTGGGTACGATGGGAATATGTTCTTTTCAATGCACAGAGACAGTCCATCAGCATCCTGACCAAGAGGCTTCTATTTTAAAAATCCAGGTTAACTGGGCCATTTGGAGGGAAGCATTTCAGCTGAAGCTATGCACTTCTACGTGCAATTTTGTACATGTAGCTGCAAGTCCAAAGAAAAGTCAAAATTGGGAAATGTCACTTCAAGGTTTGTTTTCTTATTTTGTTAGGGTTTCTATTTCTAGCAAGTTTTATTTGGCTATTTACTTTGCTTATATTAATACAATTCAGTTTGATGTTTTTCATAAAGAACAACTCTTGTTTCCTTTAAGTAAGTGAATTATTTAATTATTGAATGGAATTTTTCAATGAAAAACTTCCTGTAAGAAATAGCAATATATTTAAGTCAATCTATGCAATTTCTCTTCTGTGATTAGAAACAATTTTTGGTCTCCGCAGTGTGGACTATTTTTTTTTCCCAGCTGCCAAGCTGATGCATACGTTTAGCCATCATATACATTTTCAGTGAAGAGTGGTTTAAACGATCTGCTTTGTTCACTGCTTAATTATGTTATTTTACTGTCCTGAAAACCTGACACAAGGCAAATTTACATTACTGTGCTCCTAATTAGCCAATAATCCTTGAGGATTTGAATGATACATACCCAAAGTCATTTCCTTCTCCACTAAATATGAATTTCCTTACGTCAGTTTAAGAAGACAGTGCAATGACAGAAGGCATCTCGGTGATGACAGCCCTCAACATGCCTGTCTCCTGAGTCACACTGTGTTAAAAGCCACATAATGATTTCAGCAGTATCATAAAGCACATCATTGCCCTGAAAAAGCCTAGGTCTCAATCCAATCCGTGTGCATCTCTGTACACATGACAGACATCTCCCCCGTTCAAGAGACCCTCTTCCTCACTTGCTACTTGCTACCAGTTGCTGTCCCTATGGCTTCCTTCCCTACCTTATTTTGTCTGGGCCTCCCTTCTGTTGCACATGGCCATGTGCGTCAGGGAAGTCGCTACATCTTCTGCCCCAAGTCCAGGTCAGGACTGGTCTAAATCAGAGTTTCTCATACTCTCTGGACCATCATCCAGATACAAGAAATTCATCTTACATTGCAGCTCAGCACACCTATAAGTAGGTGGATATGTGTATATTCATATTTATATTTACATCTGGGCTCATATTTCACTTTCAAAATGGGAGTTGGGACCTACTCCATAGATGTCATGGATTTCAGTTGGCAGGGCATGTCTAAGCCGATTACTACTGCTCCAGTCTCCTAGCTAGGGATGGTTTTAGGCAAGAGCACATCATACGATTCTGGCCAGTAAGAAGCCAAGTGGCCCCTTGAGGGGTTTGAATTGTTAGCAGAGACAAGGGAGGCACCTGTGCTTTTTGGGTTGGGTGTCCTGCTGGCCGCACAGGATGACTGAGATGGGCTGCAAAAGGCGCTGATCTGCGGATAGCAGATGACACCTTGGATCTTTGGTTATGTTGCTGAACTAGTCAGTATGCTGCCAAGCTATTTCAGGAAATCTTGTTGTGAGATAAATTTCACTGTTGCATAAGCCAGTTCGATTGGAGATTTCTGTCACTTGTAGTCAAAAGCTTCTTCATACATTTCAGTGTCTAGGAATCACATCGTCTGAGCTGGGGTTTGTGGTACCTGATGTTAACAGACTAGGGTCATATCCCAATTAAAAGAAGATGAACTTAGAACCCTTTTTGTCATGTCAAGTCAACTGAACATTTGTGGCTTCAGTGGCTTCAGTGCCCCATGGGACTGGTTTGGGGACCTGATTCAGCAGAAACTGAAATTTGTGATTTGACCTCTGTGGTTTTGGCTATTTGTAGGTGACCTGGAAGGTTCATGGCATATAGTCATTTGTAATTCGCTGAGCCACATATTTCGATTTTGTATGCCATAAAATGGATTCTGTATGCTGTGAATACTGAAACGATGAGCCCAGATAACCCCCAGCAGGTTTATGATGTGGTTGTGTGGGTCTCCTCTTGTCTATGAAGACAAGAGGAGACAAGAAAATGGCTCAAACTCGTTTTCTCATGATGAAGTGTTCGCTACCCCTCACTTCCACCTTACACACACCACAAGCTATTTGTTAATGCTGGAAATAAGGAGAAAGTAAATGGTGATTCATATCTGGGAAATTGAACTCTGGAGAAAGCGGAGAACAAAATACTGAGTGGTGGCCCCTACCCAGTACCAGAATGGGTCCCCTGGAAAATCAATGTGGTCGTGAGAAAAAGGGACCTATGAAACTGTGGGTGTGAGTGCTTCATCCAGTGCAGAAATTACTTGCTGATGCGGGCTAAGCATCAGTGGAAGTTTGGAGAGCATTCTACAATTGTGTGTAGGGTGCCAGTAAGCTTACTGGGCATGATATAATGATGTACCTCAATGCCCCTGGATGGGAGTTTGTGAGGGTCTCACGACATGCTCCCATGAATGTGAAGAGTCTTCTGAATCTACAGTGAGTGAATGCTCTGTGAGCCAGAGGATGGCAAAAGGCTCTGCTTTATAGGAGCTGGAAGTTGCTAATTGTTAGGCAATTGTGGTAATCCTTTTAATTTAGACAGTCTTGGATGATGTGCATTCACAGAGACTTGCGGTGGTCTCCTGCAACTCACCTTTGCTCGGGTCCAGTGTTTGGGTACCGTCAGTTTCCATGGAATTAATGAATTAAGCAACAACGTATTGGGTTGGTTTTGAAGAGTCACCCGAATCAGAGACAGAGGGGGGACACAGTGAATTCCTTTGGTGATGATCAGGTAGAAAGAAACTGAGGATGTGGACCCAGTACTTCAGCCAGGGCCCTGCTCAGTTGTCTGATCCATGCCCTCGACCCACAGCATCACTCACCTCAATGACCTAGCTTAGCTCACAGTCAGAGCTGGAGCCAGGGGCTGAGCATTGCTTATCACCACAGTCTCCACTGTGGGCTCAGGCAATGGTTAGAGCTAAGTCCACCTCCCTGGGGAAGGAAAAGGCTCCATCTGGGAAAGTCACCATGGGGGTGACACGTGTTCGTGAGCTTACCTTTGTTTCAGGTAGGGACATTCAGGTATCCATTTCAGGGATGTGACAGGACAAGCAGAGAGGGGGCAGCTAGAGAGAGTACCATGTACAGGGGCAAAATTGCTGGGCACAGTGGCTCACACTTGTATTCCTAGCACTTTGGGAGGCTGAGGCAAGAGGATCACTTGAGCCCAGGAGTTCGAGACCAGCCTGTCTCTACAAGAAAATAAAGAATAAAAAATTAGCTGGGTGTGGTGGCTCATGCCTGTAGTCCCAGCCACTTGGGAGGCTGAGGCAGAAGGATCGCTTGAGTCCAGGAGTTCCAGGCTGCAGTGAGTTATGACTGCCCAAGGCACTCCAGTCTGGGTGACAGAGTAAGACCCTGTCTCTTAAAACAAACAAACAAACAAACAAACAAACAAACAGAACATGGAAGATTCCAGAGAAGAATTTATATTGAGGCTTCAGGACCATGCTGCAGAGTGGTGAGTTGGGTTGAAAGTTGCTGCTCTGTGGTCTGCCAGAGACCAGAGATGTGGTTTTTACAACAAGTTTTCAATGCTTTAAAACTTGTGGTGACTTCAGTTTCAGATCTAGAATTTATCACTTGTTTATAACAGAGGTATGTAATAATTTGGTGCTGTCGAGTTAATTAAAGTCAATTAGAAACTGGTTATTTGCTTTTGAATAGAAAAATTAGCAGTTGCTCTTGGTAAAGGTGAAGCTATTCCTTGAAGAGTCAAATCAGCTCTCCAAAGCACAGATTTTCCACTACACTTAAAGTATCATGAGAAATTTTGTTTCTTGTGTGGCCCAAACACCAAGACCGTATGGCCGTAATATGTTTTTTATACTTTTTTGTGTCTTCCACCCCAAGACACTAACTTGTGGGAAGTGGTCACCTGCAGGAGTCTCTTTCATTAAAGCCCAGACACCAACAATTTGAGGTTTCTTGAACATTTTTTTCCTCTGATGTCTGTGTTTTGAAACTCCTGTGAAAACCCAGGGTACCCCTCTAGGTGTCACTTATGCCGTAAAATCATCTGCTCTGGGGAATCTTATTTCATTTATTCTTCTTTCAAAGCAGAATTGTCAGAATCCAGAATAGAAAACAGTTGAACATAAAGTGTTTTGCAAGTACTTCAGCCAAAACTTAGAAATGTGCATTAAAAAACAAATAAAAAACATGAGGGAGTGGTATTTTTGAAGTTTAAATCATCCTCTCCTACCGTTTGAACCTGTTGTCCTTTAAGCCTTAAAGGAAGTGATTCCCGCCAAGAGGCCTTCTCTCCAGGACTAAATTGTGAGCCTCTTTTGGACAGGAGAGACTTACGGAATTATTTTTGGACATTCACATGGATTCTAGAATATTCCATAGTGTTGGTTCTTAGTTATATATTACTTAAGGATGTTAACTTGATATTTGTAATACAAGCTCCTGGTCATTTTGTGATGGTGACAGGGCTCACTGAAATCCAGACATCTTGGGTTCTAAAGGTCATACCCCAAGTTCCATCCTCCTCACAGTTCTTAGCCCTCCAAAGTGACACTGTCATTAGCAACTTGAGTTTATTGCAGAAGACAGCAACTTAATAGGATGAAACTTTAAAAATTAAAACTGGCAAAACAATTGTTATTGACTGAAATGGAAAGTGAGTTGTAATTTGGAACTAAATTATTTATAAACACGGCTGGTGTTGTATCGGAACTACAGAGATGGTAAAAATCTGCTTCTGAAACATCTTGCTAAGCATGAAGCTTTTCAGCGTCATTTGAAAATGCTCCAAGGAGCTCTTGTGATGGATACAAATGCTTCCTCACAGTCACCAGATAGCTGATGTGCAAAATAAGAGGAGATGAAGTCTGGGGGCAGAAGCCGGTGACGGTGATTCAGAAGAAATCTAAACTGTATGAGCACAACCTTTTATACAGAAATTCTAATTTTTCATTCAAAATTTAGGCAGGCGGCAGGCAAAATGTAATCACTTTTTAGCATGACTGTACTGTATAAGCATATTAGAAAAGCTCTGTGATGGTAATCGCGTAGTGAACTTGAAACCACCCCTAATTAAACTGCCTGCATCCCCCAGCATTTTCCTGTGATGATGTCAAACCGTGTAGCAATTAGTTGCACCTCTATGAATGTAAACACTGTTTGCAAATCATATAAACTTAACCTGGTTTGCTTATTGAAAATCTCCTAAAAAGGAATTAATTAGCTTGTATGTTTTGGAATCACAATTTATGGGATCATTTTGGAATCTCTCACTGAAGTCAAATTAATTTTTTTCCCTGAGATTCATACAAATGGAATCTCTCTTGCAGGGGACTGCAAGGAAAGACTGAGCACAATTTACTTCATCTTCATTTTATTTCTGCAACGACCGCTGAAGTGTGGAATTCCGGACAGGGGTTTACTGAGTTAACCCAGTTTTATGATATTTTTCTCAAGAGAAAGGTATATATCATCTGAAGGTTGCATCTTTCCTGTGTTTTTCACTTTCTCTAGGCAGCGTGGAGTGTTTCAAGCTCATTTGAATGTGAAGTTTGGGCACCGAAGCAATCTTTATGTAACCTGGCATCATCTTGGAAGACACCAGCCCCAGACTGCATGGCAACAGCCCGGGAGCAATTGTCGATTAGGAGAGAAGTGGCCAATTCCAAACAAAGACATTGAACAAACAAAACAGACATCCAAGTGTTTTAACTCAGTGATCTTTCCTCTGCCAACAGGGAGCACAAAAGAAAAGGGAGCCAAGTTTAAAATGTGGCATGCCTTTGTTGCAATTGTCTTGCTGAAACCTTGGATCCTAGAGGTGGATGGTTTACCTGAGCCATCAGCTACATAGCACATTTATGGTTATTGTATTTTACAGGTTGATAGATTTTTATATTCTGTCCAAGTCAGGATCTTACACCACCTGGTTTATTATTTAGTAATTTACAGTGCAGTCAGGCATGTTTGGCTTAATGTAGGATAAACTTATAAATCTATTGTTCCTCTAGTTGCTGGGGTTGGTGTGCAATGAACTACAGAGCTGGATGCGTACATACATTTCAGCTCTGCTTTTTTCTTTGATAGGGAAGCAGGCAATAGATAACACAGTGACAGTAGCATCCCAGGGGACAGCAGAATGTGAGAGCAACACCACGTCAGGTTAGTAGGTCATTATTGTATGAGCCGTGAACCATTAATGGACTACTACGCCCAGCTCAATCTGTGTCAGATTATGGCTCTTGGCAGGAGAATTGTTATCTAATAGCTAACTTTGCTTCCTCACTATCGTCTTATTAGTTCCTCTGATAAAAATGTGCACAGGTATATATTAATAGGGGGCCTCATTGGGAAAAGGCAAAATCTTAGCTGTTTTCCCCCAGATCTGGAGACAATGCCTCTATGCTGATTGTGCACGGGTGGTTCTTTCGGGGAATGGCATTCTTTCACAGGTATTTTTGGAGGTCTTCTAAAACATGCAGCCAAATACATGGTGTTAGTTGATGCAAAAGACTCCCCTATTAATATGTTTTGTTGAGGATGTGAACTGAAGAATTAGTGGGAGTGAAAGGAGAGGGTAGGGGAGGGCTTGTCTTCTCTACCTCCACCTTAACTCTTCAAACGAGAACATGGATGTACTTTCATATTCCGGGGAAGAAAAGCCCACCTTGCCTGAAATGATACCAAAACAACAAGGATCACATGGCATTATATAATTTTTATTATGTGTAAAGTAGGCAAGACAAGCGCACTATTGATGTGTGGCTTCAGAAAAAAGCATGCGATTTTAGGAAGAGTGTAAGGAATTGCAGTTTTTTTGAGTTATAATAGTAAGAAGTTTATTGTGCATGTTTTGGGGTCTGTGGCAGAATATTTCTGCCACCTTTTCAAGACATAAAGGTCACTGTGCAGTGTGTGTCTTTCTTTCTAAGCCCCTCGGCCTCTTTTCTGCCATGATCATCCCCAAACAGAATCACCGAAATGAAGAATTCCAAAATATTTCCAGGAAGGATGAACATGTGGATGAATTTGGACTGCGATTATGGCCCCCAATCTTTGTGCTTGATTATGCAAATCGCTTTTGGAAATTTTCTTGGATGTCAAGAATGTGAAAGGATATTTTTAGCAAATGCTGGAGAAATTTTTTCCATATAGATGGAAAGTACATGGGCAAAACTGACAGTTCAAAGAGGGAGACAGGAAGGACTCTGGGAACACAGCCTTTGTATGGATACAGACCCCGGCTAGATGCTGCAATTGCTCCTAAGGCCACGGCTGGAGTGTGCCAAGGAAGAGGAACCCAGGCCATCACATCTGGCTTGTCACCAAGTTGTCACCTCCAGCAGCACAGGCAGGAGAGGCTGCTGAAGGAGACCATGATGTTAGCCCGCTGAGAATCTGGAGGGCAGTGAGCACGCCTGCAAGGCCTGGTAAAATGAGCTTTTGGTGATACTGTTTGATAAAATGTCCTTGTTTGATAAAGCACCTATATAATGAAGGTAAGTACCAAATTAATACCCAAATCCATCCTAATCCAAATCCAATTACTCATTCCTGCGTGCATGTGTACATGTATGTGTATGTGTATTTCTATACAGAGGATTATGTTATCACCACCCCATCCCAACACACACAGACAATGGCCAGGACAGCCTGATCCATGTGAGCAGTGAGTGTGGGCTCTCTGCTCTTCTAATGACCTATGATCTGACCCCAAGGTCCCATCATGTGCACTCCCTTCTGACTCAGCCACGGATCTGAGTTTAATAAAATGTACCATATAGTGCATTACTAAAGTATTAAGTGTAACTTTTATCCTGGACATCTTTTTCTCCCTTGTCTTTATTTTGATACTACCCAAACAAAAGTCTATGGATAAAATGCCTGAAATACTTTTCAGTAATGATACACTCCTTATTTGCCTTCTCAGATAAAACCAATCAAGTAATTATGGCTTATTATAAGAGATCAATATATATTCTAAATATTTCATTAAAAACATGATGATTGTATAAGAAGGCATGTTATCACTTTATAACTGCCATCTCTTTGGAAGCCTTCACCCATCTAATTATTGTATAAAGGGAATTTTTGAAGTAAAATGTTGATTTTAGGAAAGAAAGCTGATAAAGATTGGGGTATTTTAATCATAAATAAATTCTGACAGGCGATAAGACAGAACCACTACCCATTCAAGGAAATGGCTAAAATGTAAAAACTGACAGTACCAAGTGTTGACAAAGACATGGAGCAACTAGAGTGCTTACATATGGCTGGTGGAAGTGGCAAATGGCTCAGCCATATTGAAAAGTGTCTTGGGAATATCTTATCAAGTTAAATACAGAGCCCAGTAATCCTATTCTTACATATTTAACAAAGATAATGAAAATATAGGTTCATACAAATGACTGGTACACAGATGTTCACAGCATCATTATTTCTAATGGTCTCCAAATCTCACTAAAATAAAAACCAAAACTAACAACCAACAGAACTGAAAGCAGCCCAATATCCATCAAGAGGTGAGTGGATAAACAAATTCCTCCTACATCCAGGCCAGGAATGCTGTTCAGCAGTCAAAAGGAGGAAATCCTGATGCAGGCAGTAATGTGGATGGCTCACCACACCTTATAGGGAGTGACAGGGGCCAGACCCATAGGAAAGAGCACATGTTGCATAATCATCTATATGAGATCATTGACGTGAAATTCTAGGAAAGAAAACTGTCAGAAAACAGATAAGTGGCTGCCAGGAGTGGGGATGTGGGAGGGTGTGACTGCAAAAAGGCATTAGAGAACTTTTTGGGCTGCTAGAAATGTAGTGGTAGTTACAGGACTGCATAAAATTGTCAAAAGTCATCCAACTAAACAATTAGAGTGGGCAGATTTTATTATATATAAATCGTATTTCCATAAAGCTGGCAAAAAGTAGATAAGACCAAATATTTAAAATCAAATTCCCCCTTTTAAAAGTTGACCTGAAAGCCAGAAACCATCCTGGGAAAGACTGATGTGGTGTCTGAACATATCCATGGCACCAAGACAAAGTGAGAAAACAAAGGAATGGCTGGAGGAGGTATTTTAAAACTGTGACTTGTTAATTGTCTTCATGTTTAAAGTATTCCTAATCAGTAGAAAATGAGCAACTAGGCTATCCACCTAGTGGAAAAAACATTTGATGAGAAAGTAACAATAATGGTAGCTAGCATCTGTTGAGCACCTACTATCTTTCTGACACTATTCAAAGTGCTTTATATTTTTAATTATGGTAAAACTGAAATAATTAAACATATTCCAAGTGTAAAATCTGATAAACTTTGACAAGCATATGCCTGTGAATTCATCACCACAGTGGAGATAACAAATCCTCATGCCACTTTGCGATTCTTTCCTCCTCCCTTTCCCTAGGTGCCACCAGCCCCAGGCAGCCACTGATCTGATTTTTGTAACTACATATCCATTTACATCTGCTAGAATTTTACATAAGTGGAATAATACAGTACATATTCTTTTTTTTTGCTTAGTGTCTTTTACACAGCATAATTATTTTGAATTTCATTCATGTTGCATGTGTATCAGTAGTTCATTCCTTTTCTTTTAAAAATAATTGATTATTTTTTATTACTGAGTAGTAATTCATTGGATGTATCAATTTGTTTACCTATTCACCTGCATATGGAAATGGGTGGTTTCAAGATTTTGTATATTAATAATGAAACCGACTTAATAGTCCCATAGACCGCTTTTTAAAATAAACATAGAAATAGACCCTTCTGGTCTTAAAGCTTGAAACTTACATTTGTTTTATATGAGTTCCTTCCTCAGGAAACGACCCTAAGACCTCTCAAAAAAGTATCAAAGAACTGAAACTCACCAGATCATCACATCAGATGCTGGACCCCACCTTCATGGTGATTGCTCCCTTGCTCCTCCCTAGTTTCTGTTTTCCTACACATTGTTTCATTTCTTCCCTGCTATATAAACCCTGAGTTTTAGCTTGTCAGGGAGATGGATTTGAGACTGAGCTCCCATCTCCTTGGCTGCAACACTTGATTAAAGCCTTCTTCCCTGGCAATACCTGTTGTCTCAGCGATTGGCTTCTGTGCCAAGAGCAGCAGGGCCTAGACCAAACCCCTGGTGTTTCAGTAATAACAATAAAGTGCTGTGAACATTTATATGGACACATGCTTTTTTTTGGGTAAATATTTAGGAGTAGAATGGCTAGGTCATATGGTAGGTGTGTGTTTAATTTTTTAAAGAAACTGCCAAGCTGTTTTCCAATGTGCTTGTGACATTTTATATTCCTATCAGCAGTGTGTTATATTTCTAATTCCTTCAGAATCTAGCCTTGATGTGGTTAGTCTTTTTAATTTTAAACATTATAATATGCATGTAGTAGTAAGTTAGTGTGGTTTTAATTTGTATTTCTCTATGTGGATCATCTTTTCATGTGCTTATTCTTCAAAAGTATATCTTTGATTAAGTATCTCTTCAAATTTTGGCATAGTTTTAAGACTTGGATTGCTCCTTGTTATTGAATTTTAAGTTTCCATATATGTTCTGGAAATATCTGGATAAAACTTCTTATCAGCTATATGCCTTGCAAATAATTTCCTTCAAGTCTATGGCTTGTCTTTTCATTCACTTAACATTGTCTTTAGCAGCACAAATGTTTTTAATTTTTATCAAGTCTATCTCATTAGTTTCTTTTTATGGTTCATACTTTTTGTATAGTATCTAGGAAATCTCTTCATGTCTCGAGGTCAGAAATATTATTGATGCTTTCTTCTAGGAGTTTTATGGTTTTAGTTTCCATACTTTTTAGGTCCTTTCTCCATTTCAAGTTAAGTTTATATATGGTGTAAGATTGGAGGTGGGGTTTCTTTGAGTGTGTGTGTGGTAGTGCAGGGAGAGGGGGCACAGATATCCCTCTTTCACTGAATTGCTTTTGCACATTTGTAAAAAAGTAGTTGCCATAAATGCATGGATCTGTTCTGTATTCCACTGCATTGATCTACTTGTCAATTTAAGCCAATACTACACCATCTTGATGTAACTTTAAAATAACTCTTAGAATAGTTAGTCCTTCAACTTTGCTATTTTTCAAAGTTGCTTTGGCTATTCTAGGCCTTTTGCATTTTCATACAAATTTTAGCACTATCTTGTTTCTACAAAAAAAAAAAAAAAAACAAACAAACCTGTGGGACTTTTGGTTGTGTTTGTATTTAATCTAGAGATCAATTTGGAGACAATCAATAGCTTAAGAACATCAAGTCTTCTAACCCATAAGCACGCTATGTCTCTCCATTTATTGTCTTCCTTATTTATCTCAGCAATGTTTTTTAGTTTTCAGTGTAAGAATCTTGCACATCTTTTGTCAGATTTATCCCTAAATATTTTATATATTTTGATGCTATAGTAAATGATGCTTTTTTATTTTAAATTCTGGTTGTTTACTGCTACTATATATAAATACGATTGATTTTTGTCTTTTTGATTTTGCATCCTGCAACCTTGCAGAACTCACTTACTATGAGCAGTTTTCTGTAGAATCTATTGGATTTTCTACATAGATGATCATATAATCCATAACAAAAGATAGTTTTGCCTCTTCTTTTTTAATCTGAATGCCTTGTATTATTATTATTTTTTTCTTGCTTTGCTACCCTGGATAGAACCTCTAGAATAGGGATGTCCAATCTTTTGGCTTCCCTGGGCCACACTGAAACAAGAAGAATTGGCTTGGGCCACACATAAAATACACTAACATTCACAATAGTTGATGAGCTAAACAAATTACAAAAGAATCTCATAATGTTTTAAGAAAGTCTATGAATTTGTGTTGGGCCACATTCAGAGCTGTCCCAGGCTGCACGCAGCCTGTGGGCTGCAGGTTGGACAAGCTTGCTCTAGTACAAGATAGAATAGAAGTGCCAGTAGCAGACATCCTGTCTCATTACTGATGACAGGGAAATGAATTCAGTCTTTCATCACTAAGAATGACATTAGCTGTAGGCTTTTCATAGATGTGCTTGATCAGGTTTAGGAAGTTCTCTTTTGTTCCTACTTTGCTGACAACATCTATCAGTAATGGATGTTGGATTTTGTCAAATACTTTTTTGTGAGTTTCTTGATTGATCTTATCGCTTTTCCTTTTAGTTGTTTATGTCATGAAACACATTGATTTTCAAATGTTAAGCCAACCTTGCATTCCTGGGATCAACTCAATTTTGTCATGTGGTATTATCCTTCCTATAAAAGTGCTTTATGTTTATTATTTTATTTAGTTTTATAACAATCTTATGTGGTATGGATACTGCTGTTATTCCTATCTCTTATATCAGGAAAATTGAGGCACAGATGGCTTCATCCCTTGACCATATCACATAACTAGTAAGAGCTTGGATAGATTTGAGGTGGTCATCTAACCCAAAGGTTGAACTCTTAACTTCCAGAGTAGAAATGCAAACTAGAATATCAATAACACAGTTTCACATGTTTGCATGGCAATGATTAAATGTAGTAACAATATTTAGTGCTGGTAAGGAAGTAGGTCAGATTAACTTATAAACTGAACTGCTGGTAGGAAGATAAATTAATACAAGCTTTCAGGGAGACATTAACAATATATCCCAGAATGTAAAATTTGTACTACAATATTTCAATGCATGTGCAAAGGTGTATATGCAGTGCTTCTTTATTGTAACATAGGATATTTGGAGCATGAATAAAATAAAATACTATGGAACTGTTAAAATAATGATTTTTCACCTGGGTATTTTTCCATTTTAATAAATACTATAAAGAAACAGTGTATATAGTGAGATCCCATTCCTATCAAACTAATCTCTATATTTACATTCAAACATAGAGTCAAGAGAGGGGCTTAGAAGGATCCCCTGAAGTGAGTTAAAAATAATAGTTATTTTTGTGCATTGTGGGGGTAGGAAGAAGAAAATGCAAGCCAGCCTAGAAAAGCAGGGTGTTGTGGCCCTGTGCTCTGGAGAGACAGTGCCCATCATGCAGCAGCTGTGCTGACCTCAGTTTCCAAAGGAAGGAGAGGTCACTGCCTCAAAGGGCACCAAGGCTCTTCCAGGTCTAAGAATGACCTAGGAGTTGCCATGGGGGAATCTCTGGAATATTGTCATAGCTTAAGGGAATGGCCTGTTTAAAGTAAAAATTGTCTTGGAAAATCAGCACATATGCTTAATAAAATTATATGCTTTGCTTTTGTTGTGGTTGGACTGACCCTAGGCAAAACCTTAGGGCACTGAGGAATGATTCCTATGAGGACACCCCTCCCATGACAGTTCCATAACAGAGAGGTCCCTGGCTCCTGGTCACTCACTCTCTGTAACTGAGATGGGCCCCATTGTTCAACAGTATGTCTGGTACCAAGAGACAGTTTTTGCCTATACTCTGCCAAAATCTGTATCCCTCCATCTTTTATCCATTGATTTCAAGAAGGACTCATCTGACAAAGTAAACTCCACAATTGTCTGGAGATAGTTGTTCCAGTTCCTCTATTTTTTTTTTTTTTTGTTTTTAGGTTAAACCCTCTTTATTCTTCCTTTTCCTCTTTCCTCTGGTTGTCGAGCCCTTCAGTTGCCTGCATTTCCTCTTCTAGAGGAATCCTCCCTGTTTGTTGATGCTCAGAACTGAGCACAGAAGTCCAGATGGTGTTTGATCCATCCCCTCTCCTGGGATATGGAAACTATGATTCTGGTAATTGATGCGAACTTGGCCTTAGATTTCCTGCTGCCCCTCTACACGGTGAATTTGTATCGATTGTGGGTGCAAAGAAACTTTGCAGGCCTTTGTCTCGAGAGCTCATCAAGACCTTTCTCTCCTCCCTCCTAGATATTAAATGCAGTTTGGCTGTCCTTCCTGGTTATCTTGCTGTTTTGTTGTTTGTTTTCTGTTCCCACTTTCTGTGAGCTCTGTGCCTTCAGGCCAAGCCCTGATCAATTGCAGACACGTGAGAACCTCTGAGAGCACAGCCCTGGAGGCGTGCTTGAGACCCTCTCCAAATTAATGGTGAACTCTTGTTCTGTACACATGGGGATAATTATTCTGTCACCTGTGAGTTCAGATTATTTTGTCCTCAGCCAGGCCTCACTTCAACCATACCACAGAGCTTTCATGGCAGTATTTATCAAATATTTGCCCAAAGCAGGACCACTTCTGCCTGAAAAGCTCTCTGATCAACCAATCTACAGACACTTTCAAGTGAAGAAACATGGCCAGATAGAAGTGATTATTCTTTTTTTCAATGCCCAGAAAATCTGCATCTGCCTCTCCTCTTGATTTCATTTTTCTTGACCAGCTCTTGGGCTCAGAGCCCTCCGAGCCCCCCAACCCCCGATTCCCCTCACCCCTACCCCCACCATCTATCTTGTTAAATAAGGGGCAGTTGTTAACACTTAGGAGACGAGTACAAGTATTTGGTCCGCTCTGTAGACATTTCTAAATATTAGATTATTCTGATGACAAGGTATCTGAAATATTGACTGCTTTTTACTATTTAGCACAAGGGTCAGTCAACTTTTCCTGTAAAGGGCCAGAGAGTAAATATTTTAAGCTTTTTGGCCATATAGTTTCTGTCATAACTATTTAATTTTACTGTTGTAGCATGAAAGCAGGATGGTCGCATTTCAATATAACTTTATTTATAATGGTAGGCAGAGGGTCAGATTTGGCACCCTGGCTATAGCTTGCCAACTCCATGTTTAGTTCATTGTTTCCTCTCATAGAGACATAATCCAAGCCTTAATTCCAAAGAAATACACAAGCAGTGTGGCACTGAGGGCATTGGGAAGCCCACTTGAATGGACATCATTGGCCCCACTGAGTAAAGTTCTTTCAAAGCAATTCTTGCAACTCTACACCTGTTCATAGCAGCAGAGAGCTCATTGTTTACCCTGATATCAATGTGAACTTTTCATCCATTTGTCGGGATTTCTCCCACTTCTTTCTATTTGAAATATGGAAAAACGTTTCCTTTTTTTCTGCAATAGCTTCATGTTTCCATGTAGCCCTTTGTTTTCATGTTGATATCCTTCCCTCATATGTATTTTATAACTGGTAAAGGTGGCCCAGTTATACAGTAGTAAAACCTGAACTCTTCTCCTGTTTATAGATAACTTCCTTTGAGGATCTTACACTCCCTTTCTTGTTGGAGCCATAAAATAATGTATCTGTAAAATGTTCACATGTGCTAAGAAGAAAGGAAGTTTTGGGGATGCCATATGGGTTTGATTTTCAGGTACTTTCATGAGATTGTTTCAGGGTCATTTGGCTTATGGAAAATAGGGTTAACACAATTTAATACTATGAAATTATTTTTCGCTAGTAAGCATCTTCTAAGTGACTAAATCTTTCAGGTAACTAATTTCTTAGCAGTATTTGCTATTGGAATTTCCCAATTTTTTAACCCAAGTAGACTATAATTGACCCTTGAACAGCAAGGATTTGAACTGCTTGGGTCCACTTTCACAAGGATTTTTTCCATAAATCTCTCCTGTCACCCCATTCATGTCCTCCACCTCTTCTGCTTCTGTCACTCCTGAAACAGCAGGGCCCTCTCTTCCTCCTTCTACTTGACATGAAGATGATAAGAATGAAAACTTTTATGATGATCAGCTTCCACCTAATGAATAGAAAATATGTTTTCCCTTGCTTATGATTTCTTAATAACATTTTCTTTTCTCTAGCTTACTTTATTGTAAGAAAACAGTAAATAATATGCATACAAAATATGTTGTAATTGTGAATATTATTGGTATGGCTTCTGGTCAGCAGTAGGCTATTAGTAATTGAGTTTGGGGGGAGTAAAATTATATGCAGATTTCCAGCTGCCTCGGGGGTTGGTGCCTGATATGGTTTGTATCTGCGTTCCTGTCCAAATCTCATGTTGAAATGTGATCTCCAGTGTGGGAGGTGAGGCCTAGTAGGAGGTGTTTGGGTCATGCAGCTGGATCTCTCAGGGTTTGGTGCCATCATTGCAATAGTGAGTGAGTTCTCATGAGATCTGGTTGGTTAAGTGTGTAGCACCTTCCCCCCCACTCTCTCTCATGCTCCTGCTTTGTCATGTGACATTCCTGCCCCCACTTTGCCTTCTGCCATGAGTAGAAGCTTCCTGAGGCCTCACCAGAAGCCAAGCAGATGCTGGCACCATGCTTGTACAGCCTGCAGAACCTTTTTTCTTTATAAGTTACCCAGTCTCAGGTATTTCTTTTTTTTTTTTTTTTTTTTTTTTGAGACAGAGTCTCGCTCTGTCGCCCAGGCTGGAGTGCAGTGGCCGGATCTCAGCTCACTGCAAGCTCCGCCTCCCGGGTTCACGCCATTCTCCTGCCTCAGTCTCCCGAGTAGCTGGGACTACAGGCGCCCGCCACCTCGCCCGGCTAGTTTTTTGTATTTTTTAGTAGAGATGGGGTTTCACCGTGTTAGCCAGGATGGTCTCGATCTCCTGACCTCGTGATCCGCCCGTCTCGGCCTCCCAAAGTGCTGGAATTACAGGCTTGAGCCACCGCGCCCGGCCCGTCTCAGGTATTTCTTTACAGCAATGCAATAATGGCCTAATACAGCATTGTTCAGGGGTCAACTGTAGTTTGCTTACATCTTCCAACAATGAGGCAGTGGATTTGCTGAAAAAATAAAAAGCTGAAACTCTCAACCAAGTGGAGTTTTCCAGCATAATTCCAGACACCCATGCTGGAACGTGCAGCCTGAGCACTGGTTTTTCACACATGCCTAGGCCTCTCTGGGCTTGCTTGGCCTCCTCCTAGTGTCTGTATGCACGCTGCTTTGCTTCTTCATGACTATATACATTTGCCACTAGATCAAAAGCAAATTTGAGGTCAGGGTTTGAGTCTTATTCTTATCATTTGTTTTCCATGTTGAGCTGAATGTGCTGCACACAGTAGGGCCTCAGTCAGTGGCCCTGTCATTGGCCAGTGCAGGAGGATGGTGGCTGTCAATGATGTGCCGTGATGATTTGCAGTGAGTCTGCAGAGCAGCCTGTGCATGACAGTCCACTCTCAGTACTTCACTTGGAAATCCCCAACCTAGAAGGGGGCAGAAACACCAGCACCACCTCTACAGACCTTCTCTAGCTGCCCCTCCTTCCTGGGAAGCTGTCATCAGAGCAGGTGCTTGGGGGATGAACACTTAAGACTTTTAAATATATATATATTCCTTGTTTGTAGAAGACAGCAAAGACGGGCATCTCTTCAGAATGTGACACTTGGCTAGTTCTGACCTTCATGAGAGGTGATCTTCTTTTGCCCAGCCTAAGTACACATACAGAGGATTTTGGAGATGTCATAGACAAATTCTCATTGCAGATCATTTCAGCTGGACTCTGAGGGCTAGCATCTTTAAGGAAGCCCATGCTTAATGCTTTTGTAAAAAGTCTCTTTCAAATAAACCACCACTCCCTTATATCACCTGTTTTATCATCTCTGACTCTTGAAGGTAGGATTTCATTAGAGCAGGTACAAATGCATTTGATAAAACCTCCCTCACTATCCCTACCCCCATAGGATTAATGGCAAAGATGATGAGACCATGGGTTTTTAGCTTCTTGGAAGAAACTTCCTATCATCCCTGTTTCTAATGGGGTAGAATCGCTAGCATCACTTTATTTACCTCTCATCAAATGGCCATGAAGTAACCTTGCATCTAATCCCTAGCCCTGTAGGAATATAGACTGAGCTTGAAAGCTGCTGGCCTATGGGTCCATGGTGCAGCCATGTGGTCTTCTTGCTTAGAATTTGCCATCCCCACCATAGGGGCTGAGCTCATGTTCACTGGATGAAAGTCAGGGTGAGCCAGGCTTTTCCTGAAACCCCAGTGCTCTCTATTCTTGAGTCCTTTCCTTCCTCTCCACCATCCCCAGCTCCCTCTCTGGTTCCCCAGCTGCCTCTCTGGTGTGTGCATTGTTTTAGGTGTTTGCATTCTAAGAGACTTTTTGATGATGATGCCACTGATGTCTGTGGGTGCATTTGCAGACCCTGGAGCAGGAGAACTTGTAAGGGCCTGTGCATGTGCCATGCCTCCCTCCAGGAGGCACGCGGTTACGGAACTTGTCATTTGACTGAGATGGCAGAAGAGGCATTTACAGTATTTTCCCTTCCTCCTGTAATTAATACCCCTTAAGTTGTTTAAAGAAATACAGTACAATCACCCTTTTGAGCAAGGTTATAACAACATGATCTTTAGAAGCTAAAAAACAGCTGGTTCCACTCGAATTCTAAATACATTTAAACAAACTTTGAAGTCAATAATCTGAGTTTCTGTTTTTATAAATTACAGTGATAACATGTAAATTTCTCCATTCAGTTATCTTGACATAAGCCCTTTTGTGCTTGCCTCTCAAAAACTGTGAACCGATTAGAGATGCTTTTAAATAAATTGTAAGTATACTTTTTCTTAAAAGTAGAGGCAATAAATCCAGCTGCATTTAGCTATTATAATCACATGATCCTGAAAATGTGCAATGCCTAATATTGGCTACAAAAAAAATGTAGTCAAGTTTGTTTGTTTTTTCCCCCTTCCTTAAAAAAAAAATTAGAAAAAAAAAAGAGGCAACATTAACTTTTCACAAAAAGTTATTTGTTTCCTCTGGAAGCCCAGTGAGTAAGCTTTGGGGGATTAGGGATACATTTCACCTACAGGTTACATGAGCTTTTGTTATTTGTTTTCATACAAAATAAACCACAAAGCTCTTGCTAATGTACAATTGTGCAGAGTTTTGGTGGGAATATTTCAAAAGTAGTGTGTATTTTCCCTTGATTACTTCCCCAGCTCCTTAGGGATTCAATCCAATAGTGGTGTACTCCCTTAGGAAAATGTGTTTCATTTATAAACTTTTTTCCCCTATGTAATGAAAACAGTTTTGGCTTAGCACACTGTTCTGGTCAAATTATGTGGCCAAATTCTGCGGAAATGATGAGGGGGCGACACACAGTCAAAGTGGCCACTGGGCACCGAGAGGCTCTGG